>NW_026778986.1:272500-452500 GCF_030144855.1 Hypanus sabinus
ATAAAAGCAGCATGCTTATCTTTGCCCAGATCGCTTGTTCTCCTTACTGGGCTTTTAGTATCCTTCTACCATTTCCGTCCTAGTCAGAAAAGCACGCCCGACTGACCCCAACGTTTTTTTTTTGTGTTACAGCTGCGCAGGTCATCCATTGCACCAAGCTGGAAATTTTTACACGGCTCGAAAGCTTTCATTTTGCAATGTGCCCATCAACTATGCACAAGCTGCAACTCACAATGCAAGTTAACGACGTCTGGCAAGTCAAAGCCACAGGCAGGCGCAAAGGCAAAAGCAGAATGTTGTGACTAGATGGCGTTGGCGTTCAGCGGGCCGGTCGACTTCCCTTCTGTGTTTATTGTTGCATTTGGTAGCAGTGTTGTTAACCTGAAACTCTGACAATGTTGAAGCTCTAAAATATTTCAAAGCAAAGCTTGTGGTATGTTTATTACTTAGAAAGTTTATGCATTTTATTCATTAATTCATAATTAATTATGGGGTGTTTCACAATTATATTAATACGGATTTCAAAATTATGTTTGCCTTGTATAATAGGAAGTCCCAGATGTGGAGCAACAACAGCTATGTGCACGGGGGTATCTGGGTCACTGCGCGGCCACGTACCCACACAGCTCAGAGGGAACAGTGATGGACCCCTTGTTAATGAACTGGAACACCCCGGAGGAAACCCTCATGCACCCGGAGGAGGATGTAGAAGCTCCTGACAAATTCAGACCCCGGCAATCGAACTCTGAACTCTGATGCCCCCCCCCACCCCAAAAGCTGTAATAGCGTCACGTTAACCACTGCAGTACCATGGTGTCCCCACGCAACGTTGAACTGATAACTGAATTCAGACAGGGAATGAGAGGGTTAACATATGAGGGACGTTTGACCGCTCTCGGACTGTACTCCTTGGAGTTTAGAAGAATGAGGGGGGACCTCATTCAGAACGGAGATGCGGAGTAATTTTTTTTACCCAGAGGGTGGTGAATCTGTGGAATTTGTTACCACGGGTGGCAGTGGAGGCCAAGTCATTGGGTGTATTTAAGGCAGAGATTGATAGGTATCTGTGTAGTCAGGGCATCAAAGGTTATGGTGAGAAGGCGGGGGAGTGGGACTAAAGGGGAGATTGGATCAGCTCATGATGAAATGGCGGAGCAGACTCGATGGGCCGAATGGTCGACTTCTGCTCCTTCGTCTTACGGTCTTATGTAAGTCTTGCCGGTAAAGGTTGAGGTGGTTTTGAAGCAAGCAATAGCAGACCTTCAACCGAGGAGCTCTCACTCCCAGTGCCGCTGTCGTAAATCAGTTCATGGTTTCTGGGTGGAACAGAAACAGAGGGAAAGAACGAAGTAACTCACTGCAGTTCTACAAAACAGACCGAAGAAGAAAACGTGAAAATGCCAGCAATGCCGGGGCCCTCTGTGCCTTCTGATTGGCAATGCCTCCGTTTTAACCGCCCGATTACGCCGCCACCTGGTACAGAGGTCACCTTGCCCCGGGGTGAGCTGCGGGCTCATGAAGGGAAGGAACACCTCACGCCTCTGTTGGCAGGGACCTTGCCTCCCCCGGCCCAGCACACTACTAAAGCTGGTAAAGAAGCCCCTCTGAGTGCGGAAGAGCGGGGAGGTCGCGACGAGGTAGGAGATGAGGTCGTAGCCGTGTAAGATTTGCTTGCGGCAGTATGAAGTCAGCCCAGGCAAGTGAGCTCTTTAAAGAGCCCAGCTTCTCTTTGCAGAGTAAGGGGGGGACTGGCGCAATTCGGCACACCGAGACAAGACAAGGGATTCTAGGGTGACGCTTGCTATTGGCCAGTTGCTAACTCTGAAGTATTATTGGCCCTCAGTGTGGAGATTCCACTGGCTAGTGATTCCTGCCTTTGCGCGGTGTGATTGGTGGTTGGTCACACGGATTTCCACTGGTGCATTCTACCTGGTGGCACAGTATGGTGCGGGAGTGGCCACTGACTGATCGGGAGCGAGGTAAAGTTTGAGCCAACTCCATCATGGGGTACGAGCCCCTCCCCACCATTCAGGACATCTTCAAAAGGCGATGCCTCAAAAAAAGGGGGCGTCCGTCCGTCATTAGGGACCCCTACCACCCCAGGGCGTGCCCTCTTCTCAGTGCTACCAGCAAGGAGGAGGCAGAGAAGACACACACTCAATGAGAGAGGGTTTTTTCCGGGTCAAAACACACGATCAAAAAGTTGAAGGGCCGAAGAAATTATAGATGGGGAGCCGCGAGAGAGACTAACTTTCAGTTAGTCCTGACGAAGGGTCCCGGCCCGAAACGTCGACTGTGCTTCTCCCCATAGATGCTGCCTGGCCTGCTGCGTTCCACCAGCATTTTGTGTGTGGTGCGTGACTTACTCAACGACTCAGGAACAGCTTCTTCCCCTCCACCATCCGGCTTCTAAATGGACAGTGAACCCATGAACGTCGGTTCAATATATATCTATTTTTTGATCTGAGTTTGCATTACATACTTAATTTAACTTTTATATATCCGCAGTACCACACTTTAGATAAGACTTTACCACCACGTGCACAGTACTGTGCAAACAGCCTTTGGTACGTTAACTGCATCTAGTTCGAGTGCTGAAGACTTTTGCCTGCTCAATATTTGCACCAAAGTTCAGGAAAACTTTAATGCTCACGGATATTGCTGTTTCAAGGGCAGATAAGGAGAGGACAGAGCTGGGTACCTTAACGCTGTGCGCTGCAAATCAAATCAAAATTAACCCACGCAGAAAATGATATGAAGAAGCAGATTACAGTACTGTGGCGAAAGTCTTGGGCAGCCTGGCTGTATAGATACAGACAGATAGGTAGATAGCTCTGTTTCCTCACAGTGCTGTATACCGGTAGATATTTCCCTTCCAATATTTTTACTATGATTAATTTCTACATAGAAGAATACAAAGTGCAAGAAGATATTTAAGTCAAAAAAAACCAATAAAATAATACCAAATGCATTACATTTAAGTCACGCTTGCGACCTCATTACCCTGTATTCATGTAAATTAAATTAAATCGTAATATTGAAACGTGATGATTTAATTATACAAAAGAAAAGGTCTAAGCTGTTTGGTGAAGAAAGTGAAAAAAAAGGAAGATAACCCTGCTCATTCAGTGAAATATGCTGTTAGCCAACATCTGTACCTTGAGAGCAGATCAAAGGGTTTGAAAAAGACGGTCCCCACAATGTTTGAAAGTCTTGACTAGATTCAGGCATTGAACCACGGATCTTCTCTGAATTTAAGCATGATATAACATCATGTAACCATTGAGTGTGCGTAGGCGGAACAACATCCTTCCATTTACGCAAGAGCACCCTCCTAGCCAGAAGAGAAATAAAAGCCAAAATGTGCAAATCAGACGTCTCCAAAATAATACCTTTTCCTCCAAGAATACCGAACAAGGCAGTCGAAGGGTTGGGCTTAAAATTTGCTTTGAAAAGTACCAAGGAAGTTTGGAATATTTCCTTCCAGTATTTTTTCAAGTCTGGGACATGTCCAAAACGTATGAATTAGTGAAGCTTCTCTGTTGTTACATTTATCACGATAGGGAGATATATCCGAATGAAAACCAGACAGCTTATCCTTGGTCATGTGGGCCCCACTTTAAATTGTAGGAGGGAGTGGCGGGCACACGGCGATGAACTGTTAACCAATTTAAAGACTTCATTCCAAGTTTTTCTTACTGCAATTTATAATCATTTTGTTACCGTTGCACATGGCAAGATTAATAACAGCAAGATTTTTGACCTGTGCTGCTTATATCAAACCTGACTCTGATTCTGATCTTGGCAAAGAATGTGAACGAAACTCCGTCGGTCAGGGTTGGTCATGGATGTTGTGTCCGAGCCGTCCAGATACACAAGCCAGGGCAGTACGATACGGAGAGCGGGCTGTTCCCCGTGTATCAGGCTCCCCCTCTCCACACAGACGATGAACCCAGAGGAACGGCAGAGACCGATACGGTTCGGCACCAGGAGTCGCCGGTCAGCGTCAAACTCGACGTCGGACTGCCTCAGGGACTCCAGCTCCGGATTTTCCCCTCGGGGTTCACTCCCGGAGCCTCCTCCGCGAGCGGGTACAGCCCCAAGGCAGCGGAGGCTTGAGATCAGAAACAGGTTCATTACAACCAGCATGTGACGTGAAATTCGTTAACTTAGCAGCAGCAGTTCAATGAAATGCATAATCTAGCAGAGAGGAAAAATAATAGTGAATAAAATAAAACAATAATAAGCTTTTGGTACATTAAAAATCAAAGTATTGAGTGTAAGAGTTGGAATGTTATGGTGAGGTTGTATAAGACATTGGTGAGGCCGAATTTGGAGTATTGTGTGCAGTTTTGGTCACTGAATTACAGGAAGGATATTAATCAGGTTGAAAGAGTGCAGAGAAGGTTTACAAGGATGTTGCCAGGACTTGAGAAACTGAGTTACAGAGAAAGGTTGAATAGGTTAGGACTTTATTCCCTGGAGCGTAGGAGAATGAGGGGAGACTTGATCGAGGTGTATAAAATTATGACGGGTATAGACAGAGTGAATGCAAGCAGGCTTTTTCCACTGAGGCCAGGGGAGAAAAAAACCAGAGGACATGGGTTAAGGGTGAAGGGGGAAAAGTTTAAAGGGAACATGGGGGGGGGGCTTCTTCACACAGAGAGCGGTGGGAGTGTGGAACGAGCTGCCAGATGAAGTGGGGAATGCGGGCTTACTTTTGACATTTAAGAAAAACTTGGACAGGTACATGGATGAGAGGGGTTTGGAGGGATATGGGCTGGGCGCAGGCAGAAAAATGGTTCGGCACAGCCAAGAAGGGCCGAAAGGCCTGTTTCTGTGCTGGAACGTTCTAGGGTTCTATAAATAAGCAAGTCCTCAATTCCGCACCGCCTCCACTCTCCTTGTTTCAATTCTGCTGAATCGAACTGCCTCCGAGCCCACTCCAGGAATGGCCGAACATTCTCCGCCCTCCAACCTGGCTTCTGCCGCCTTGATTCAGCCCGTACACACCACACGGCAGCTGTACTGCGCCTTCCTGACTTCAACTCCCAGCGCAAAAATGCCAGGTCGAGCAGGCGTTTCAGAAGCTCAGCTCCGACAGTATATCATTACAGTGATTGTTTAGCGGAGGAAGATGTCCCTAAAGAGCCCGTAACATCATGAAGGATCCCATTCATCCTGCTCGAGGACTGTCCGTCCCACTCCCGTCGGGGAGGGGGCTACGTAGCATCCACACCGGGACTGTGATGGATCCCACCCACCCTGCTCACGGACTGTCCGTCCCACTCCCGTCGGGGAGGGGGCTACGTAGCATCCACACCAGGACCCACCAGACTCAAAAACAGTGACTTTCCCCCAAGCAGTGAGTCTGATCAACACCTCCACCCACTAACTCCACCACTACTTTATAATTTCCTGTCAGTCACCTTATTTACAGTTTTGTGTCACTGTCTAGACATACAACATGGTACTGTTTATGTATGTATGCAAGCTATCTTTTGTATTTATATTTATTGTTTCTATTACTTACTTTCTTCTCAGTGCAATCTGCTAAAACCTGAAGAATGGAAAAAGCCAATCACAGTCATTCCTCAATTGCTAGAAACTTTCGGACTAATCTTGTGGTGTTTGGTATTGTGTCCTTCTGGAGATTTACATAAACATTGCTGTGTGGACTTAATTGTTTAATGCTATTGTGTAGTGACTTTGGGTTGATACCAGTTGCAGATATTACTATTGGGACAATGTATACCCTGTTCATATTCCATAGTCCATCAATTTCCTCTTTTAATTGTGTAGTGACTTTGGGATGATACCAGTTGTAGATATTACTATTGGGACAATGTATACCCTGTTCATATTCCATAGTCTATCAATTTCCTCTTTTAATTGTGTAGTGACTTTGGGATGATACCAGTTGTAGATATTACTATTGGGACAATGTATACCCTGTTCATATTCCATAGTCTATCAATTTCCTCTTTTAATTGTGTAGTGACTTTGGGATGATACCAGTTGTAGATATTACTACTGGGACAATGTATACCCTGTTCATATTCCATAGTCCATCAATTTCCTCTTTTAATTGTGTAGTGACTTTGGGATGATACCAGTTGTAGATATTACTATTGGGACAATGTATACCCTGTTCATATTCCATAGTCTATCAATTTCCTCTTTTAATTGTGTAGTGACTTTGGGATGATACCAGTTGTAGATATTACTACTGGGACAATGTATACCCTGTTCATGTTCCATAGTCTATCAATTTCCTCTTTTAGTTCTACATATTTCTGGGCTTTTCATTTATTGGCTTCTGTGAGTTATAAGTGTTTGGAATGGCGATATCTATTAAGTAAGTTGTTCTTGCTTGTTAATAATGAGATATAATCATGATAGCGTATTTAAACTTGGTAAAAAATAGGAATGGTACCATAGATCCTTTGGTTAAATTTGAAGAAATTTGGAGGCCATTCATTCACTATTTTCACTTGATGTAAGTTGACCCTTTCTGAATCTTTTTTTAGTAATATTTTTGCTCATATATAGAGGAGCAGAATTAACAACAAATTATAATTTTAGCTGATGAAATATGGCAGCCCAATCTTCATTTGTTTTTTTTTAGTTTAGGGTTTTTTTTTTCTCTCTTTATAAAATGTCTCTTTCATGGTTAGTTACTAAGAGATTAGGAGGCTAATCGTCATTAATGTAATCCCAATCTCTTTGTATCATTATCATTACTGTTATGTTTATTAATTTTAAACTTTATAAAAATATTGAAAAAGAAAGAATAATCCTGGTTATTATGGATGGTCCCATCTGTAAGAACGGATGGGTCGTAATATAATTTGTGAAACTCTGACTCTAAAACTGGATCAGGCTTGTATTTATAGTAAGATATGGTTTCCTTTATGAGTTTGTATTTTAAAGCAAGATTCTGGTGAATGATGTTGCCACTTGATGGTGCCTGTGCCAGTAAACAGATTGAGTTAAACTGCTACAGGATCCTGTAAAGTGTTGGATTGTGTCTGGTTTCTCTCGGCATTTTCTGCATTTATCATCTTGAATTTTTGGTCTTCTATTATCCATTTCGGGTATTTTTTTGTGGTAACCACCTGGCCCTGTATTGCCACAAGGGGAGAGGTCTCCAACTCTGAGCCAGGCGTTCGACACTTCCTTGTTGACATCTAGTCTGCTCAGATCCTGGGGATGCCTTCCACGGAGAGTCCTGATCTTCCGCTGGGTAACCTTTTCTTCAATGCCTTCATTTTTTCTGGCTTCTGCTCTTATTTAAGTTTAGTGGTGTGTACGTCTTACCAGAACTGCACACACTTGCGTGGAGTGCTGAATCCTGCTTTCGTTGGTGAAGCTATATCCTTCAAGGTTTCATCCGTCTGCATTTAATTATTTTTTTTACGTCTGTTATCTCCCTTCCTCCTTCTGTCCCAGGTAGGTATTAATCGAAGGTGTTTTCAGTGTACATTGTGTTTTCCTAAAATTTGTCATTTCAAGTCTTATTCTTCTTTGTACATTTTCCAGATTGGTCCCAATCCAAGATGTTATGCCCAAAGAATACATTAGTAAGTGTCAAGCGAAAGCGTTTATTGCCTTTGTGATATGTTTACTATCGAGGTCTGTTTGAAAGGTTTTTGTAAGCCTTGAAGTGAATTCTATTGAAGGTTCTTCCTTCGATACACTCTGATCTATTTTCATTGCTTGTTGATATCCCAGATACTTATATGTTTTATAATCATCCGTCAGTTGTATCATACCCTGCTGTTCTGTTTTGTATTCTACACGATCGTTAAGCACCTTTCTTTATGTTTAATCATTATTATTATTATGTTCTGTCATTTGTGTTGTTTATTTTTTGTGCCAGAGTAACAATTATTTCATTCTCCTGGAAGTGACATTAAACGATCTTGAATCTTGGTTGAGGAGCCTTTTGGTTGTGCAGGTGTGTGTGTGTGTGTGGGGGGGGGGGTGACGTGTTCTCCAAGGAATAGAAAACAGAACGGTGGGCTGTTTTCCGCTCTTCCTCTCGGCCGGCCAGCCTTTGGGAAGGCCGATCTCTACCCTGACCAAGGCGGGCCCGCTCTCTGTCCGGGTGTCGATGAGTTTCAGCTGGTCAGCCGGGGTGAGTCACCGTCCGCAAGTGCCCCCGGGTCGGTCGGAAATCCGCGCAGAATGAACCGAGCTCGAGAGGAACAGCTCTCTGATAGGACAGGCAGGCCTTGAGGTACTTGACTCAAGATCAAACTCAGTTTCGAGTTGCATTGTCATTCAATCGTACAGCCCAACGGAACAGTGTTCCACTGAAGCCAAGGTGCAAACCACAGTAGCTATAATCTGAGGCAGCACAATAATAATGAGAACAGGCGCGTGGCCTAGTGGGCAAGGCATCAGACTAGTGATCTGAAGGTCACCGGTTCGAGCCTCGGCTGAGGCAGCGTGTTTGTGTCCTTGAGCAAGGCACTTAACCACACGTTGCTCTGCGACGACACCGGTGCCGAGCTGTATGGGTCCTAGTTCCCTTCCCTTGGACAACATCGGTGGCGTGGAGAGGGGAAGGCCTGCAGTTTGGGCAACTGCCGGTCTCCCACACAACCCTGCCCAGGCCTGCGCCCTGGAAACTCCAGGCGGAGATCCACGGTCCCTCGAGACCGACGGATGCCACCAAGAAAAGCATACAGATACCAAAAAATATATATTTAACAGTAACACACTGCACTGCACTACCCTACAGCACAGTACAGGCCCTTCAGCCCTCCATGTTGTGCTGACCCATATAACCCTTAAAAAAGAGTACGGGACCCACACTGCCCCATAACCCTCCATTTTTCCTTCATCCATGTGCCTGTCCAAGAGGCTCTTAAATACCCCTAATGTTTTAGCCTCCACCACCATCCCTGGCAAGTCATTCCAGGCACTCACAACCCTCTGTGTAAAAAAAACTTACCCCTGATGTCTCCCCTAAACTTCCCTCCTTTAATTTTGTACATATGCCCTCTGGAGTTTGCTACTGGTGCCCTGGGAAACAGGTACTGACTACCCACCCTATCTATGCCTCTCATAATCTTGTAGACCTCTATCAAGTCCCATCTCATTCAGAGAGAAAAGTCCCAGCTCTGCTAACCTTGCTTCACATGACTTGTTCTCCAAACCAGGCGACGTCCTGGTAAATCTCCTCTGCACCCTCTCCATAGCTTCCACATCCTTCCTATAATGAGGTGACCAGAACTGGACACAATACTAAAAAATATTGTTAATATTGTTAAAAAAAAAAACAGTATTACAGCCCCGAGTCCCAGGGTGTCACAGCCTGGAGATCGATGGTGCCCCACCCCCCGGGATAGTGTCCTGGAGCCATGTTTCTGCAAGAACCAGTACGCAGCAGTTTCACATCTCCTGCAAGTGCAGCCGTTGGTGAAAGCGATCTTACTCGTCTTCCGCTGGAGGACAGAACCGACGGGGCTGCTGAGGCATGGCCGAGGGAAGGCCCGCCCCTCAACTGAGGTCACGCGGCTCCCGTGGTGTCGGTCTCGCCAATGAACCGCTGAATTGGACTCACGGCACTCTACGTTACCAGTGCCCCATAGGGTCTTCCAACCACAGTGAAAACAACCAGGGCAATTGCCCGCGGCATCGCGTGCCGCCTGGCAGGTTCCTTCCACCAGTTATCCTCAGGAGCCTTGGGGTGGCAATTCACAACACCATTCCCGAGGGACTGGGTGGAGAACAGGGGGCAGAGGAGGGCTGCCGACATCTTTTGCTCCCGAAACTCGTTCTGCGCTCCTGTACGGGGCAAAAATCTTAAGGCTGGTCTATACTCGCGCGTACAGGCTACGCCCTAACCCTGATTTTCACTTCTGCGTCGCTCTACGCCGAAGCCAGCACGCGTCGGTGTGCACCAAAACGCTAGTTGGCGGTGGGGTTTCTAGGCCACTGTGTTGCGTTTTTTCGTGAGGGACATGGACGAGGAAATGTACTTCAAACAGGTTGGCGGGTAGATTTGACGGTTTGGTTCATCTATCCCGCATCGGTGTGCAGACGGAGAAGAAGCTACCGGAAGAGCGATGCTGCCAAGCGGACCAATCAGAGGTGTCGCGGGCTGCGTCGCCACGATGAGTGAGTTGCCTTTCTGGAGAGGTGCGCGTCACCCTACAGAGTAGGATACGCGACACCTGTGGCGTCAGTGCGACGCACAGGTACAATTCAGCCTTTAGGGGGTGGCGCAGGTGCAGACACGCCAGTCAAAGCCACCTGATTCCAAAACAATGGCTTATTGATCATTAGCGGAAGTCTCTCTGGTGCTCCCCCTGTTCCCCCTCTCCCTGCCCCGCTTCCCGCTCTCAGTCCACAACGGAGGCCCACCTTACGGTCAGGCATCCGACATCCCCTCCGAACCAACCAGCATCCTGGTAAATCCCCTCTCTAAAGCTCCCACATCCTTGATCCTATCTACGCTTGAACCCGCTACCGAGGAATTGGAGAAGTTAGCGTTTCATCGGTTAGGGGAAAACAAAGTGCTGGGGGAAAGTTTCGAAACCTTTGTGGGTCTTTGCTACTTTTCCATGGAGAACTCCCTTTCTGTGCTTTGATAAAGATTCAGAACCTTTCAGTTTGATTGTTTATATATGCTAATGAGGTGCTTCACAATACCACCCGAATGATTCTTCTCAGAGTTTTGCAAGAGCCCGTTTCCTAAAATCATTACTTCAGATTGAAGAGCTCTTCAAGCTTAAATGAAGACCCTTTGAAGTGATTCTGCAAGAGGAAGGGAGGCATTCTCTTTTCTGAGTCGAGGTGGCCGGGCTGTTCTCCACCGCAAATCAAGAGCTGCTGTTGCGAGATTAATAATGAATCCATGTTTCCCAGAGGCGTTTAACCCGCATGTTCTGGAGGCGTCATCAAGAGTTTGCAGTTTTATCTACAGCAGTTTCTGACACGCTGGTCTTGATAGACGTCAGCCGTTTGTGGGGCTGCGGGGGATGAAAAGAGTACAGGATCTTGTGTTTATCTGTCCTATCAGAGAGCTGTTCCTCTCGAGCTCGGTTCATTCTGCGCAGGTTTCCGACCGACCCGGGGCGGGCGCGTTCCGGACGGTGACTCTCTGCAGTTGATCAATACCTGAGGCGTCTATCTATTTTAAGCATCTTGGTTTCTTCACTTTAGCCTGTCGATTATCTCCTGGAGACGTGAAAGTCCATGAGAGGCTGGATAAGGATTTAGGCCTAGTGGGTCTGCTCCAGCATTCCATCATGGTAGGTCCTCTTTCCCTCTCAGCCCCAGTCTCCTGCCTTCTCCCCGTTATCTGTGGCGTCCTGATGAACCACAAAACCATAGAACATTCCAGCACAGGAACAGGCCTTTTGGCCCTTCTTGGCTGTGCCGAACCATTTTTCGGCCTAGTCCCACTGACCTGCACCCGGCCCTTATCCCTCCATACCCTTCTCATCCATGTACCGGTCCAAGTTTTTCTTAAATGTCAAAAATGAGCCCGCACTCACCACTTCATCTGGCAGCTCATTCCACACTCCCACCGCTCTCTGTGTGAAGAAGCCCCCCCCCCACCACAATGTTCTCTTTAAACTTTTCCCCCTTCACCCTTAACTCATGCCCTCTGGTTTTTTTCTCCCCTGGCCTCAGTGGAAAAAGCCTGCTTGCATTCACTCTATCTACACCCATCATAATTTTATACACCTCTATCAAATCTCCCCTCATTCTCCTATGCTCCAGGGAATAAAGTCCTAACCTATTCAACCTTTCTCTGTAACTCAGTTTCTCAAGGCCCGTGTGCAGGCCCAGAGCCATTGAATGCTCCTCATATGTTAACCTCCTGTTCCCAGAATCATTCCCGTGAAACTCCTCCGGACCCCGTCCAACGCTGGAGCATCTTTTCTGAGGCAAAGGGCCCGAAAATTGCTCACAGCTCTCCAAGTGTGGGTCATTCAGAGCCTTACAAACCCTCAGCATCACATCCCTGCCCTTACATTCTAGTGCTCTGGAAATGGATGCTGGCATTTCATTCGCCTTCCTTACCACCCACTCGGCCTTCAAGTTAACCTTTAGGGCCGAGGACTCCCGAGACCCTTCAAAAACAGTCAGTACTTGTAAACATATGTCAGTACCTCCTGCTGAACTCCTGCTGTCTTTTTGTGTGTTTATCCCCCCTAGCCGTCAGTCTGTGGTTTCGTATTGCCACGTGCTCCTGCTCTACTCCGGTCCCTGTATCACTGAGTACTCCGTCTTTCATCTGTTTTTCATTATTACCTGTATCACTGCAACCCGTGTCTCACTGTGCTCCACCTATCATTTGCTTCCCTGTATATTGCTCAGTGAACTTCAGTCCTGTGTTTTCACCAGATTGTGCCAGTGAATTTCCCTGAGCCTTTCCAGCATTCGTATCCGAGCTCTGT
This sequence comes from Hypanus sabinus, assembly GCF_030144855.1. Taxonomy (NCBI): domain Eukaryota; kingdom Metazoa; phylum Chordata; class Chondrichthyes; order Myliobatiformes; family Dasyatidae; genus Hypanus; species Hypanus sabinus. The sequence continues at coordinate 284,923 of NW_026778986.1, forward strand.
CCGTCCGGATATCGACTCTGCCCGTTCCCCAATTCTGGTTTTTGGATGTCTTGGTCCCTGCCTGAACTTTGACACTGACTTTTTTTGCACCTTGAGATTTGTTACTCAATTAATATCAATTTGTTACTCAATTATTAATCAGTACTGTGCACAGTACTGGGTCTGCGATCGGATCCCTGCTCCAGCATGTTGGGGTTGAGAATGTCTTTCACTTGTAAAATACGGCTACAAGAACCTGCAGGGATGGATCAACGCTTGGTCCTGTGGTCTGCCCTTCACTCAGTGAGTTCATGGCTGACGTGAGCTTTGCCTTTGTGGAAAGCCTTTGACAAGGTTCCTCACATCAAGCTCCTCAACAAGACAACAGCCCATGGTGTTACCAGCATGGAGCAGAAGATCGAACCTGTGCAGATAACCTTCACTCAACTCAACTCTGAACTGACCACTGAATCCGACCTATGGACTCACCTTCAAGGATTCTAAAATGCAGGTAATTGTTACTTTGTGGCGACCCATTTCCTAGCGCATCCGAACCGGCTCACAATTAGATAGCCTACGGGGGTTTGCGAGCACAGAGCTTTGGAGCCTCTGCGCCACTGGGGGGCCGGTTGACAGAGGCTTAAAAGTGAGGCTGAAGCTTTCGAATAAAGTTTTTTCCTTCGACTGCAGTTACCGACTCCGTGTCGTAATTTTAGCGCTGCGTGTAGCACACCGCTACAACTTATTTATTTGTTGATTGATTGGGTTTTTTTTTCGTCCTCTTTTGCGTATTGTGTTTCCATGTGGAGGAGGTCTCTGAAGGGAGCTGGGAGCCTTTGTGCAAGTTTCCCTGAAGGTCAACAGACAGGTTGAGTCGGCTGTGAGTGAGGAAGTCAAACTCAGTGTTTGTCAAACTAATGATATTAATTTTTTCATTAATTTTAATGTTTTTCCTCCCCGCCCCCCCCCCCCCCAACCACAGTCAATGGCGGGAAGAGAATGAAACTCTGGCGGTGCATGGGGAATTTGGTAACAAATTTGCTTCGAACATTGAACCTTTGAAGATTGGCTGACCATCAGGAGGCAAAGAGTGGGAATAAAGAGTGGTAACTGCTGGTGACTCGTGGGGTTCCACCGGGGTCAGTATTGGGGGGGGAGCACTTCTTTTCGGGTTGTGCGTCAATAATTGGGACGATGGATGGAATTTTGTGGCCGGGTTTGTGGTTGATGCGAAAGTAGGCGGGGTGGGGGGGGGGGCAGTTGGAGTTGAGGAAGCGGGGAAGGGAATCTGCAGAGGGGCTTGGAGAGATGAGAAGAACAGGCCAAGGGATTGAAGATGGAATATAGTTTACTGACACGTACGGTCAGGCACCTGGCGCAAGGAATAAAGAGGGAGATGGTTTTCCGAACGGGGAGTGAATTCAGAAATCAGAGGTGTGAAGGGGGAGGAGGCAGCACTGAAGATTGACTTGCAGGTTGGGTCGGTGGTGAAGAAGGAAAAGGCCATGTTCCCTCCAGGTACCTGCTCCCAGCCTGTGAACCATGAACAAAGGATGAAGGGTTCCGTCCCGTCACGGCCAGCAGCGCCTGCCCCCAACCATCAAGGATGCCTTCAGTAGGAGGTGGCTCAAAAGGCAGGCAGTGACCCCCTCATCACCCAGGAGGTGCCCTCAACTCTTTGCAACCATCTAGCAGCATCTACAGCAGCCTGAAGACACACACTCAGCGATTCAGGAACAGCTTCTCCCCCACCGCCATCAGGGAGGAGGTACAGGAGCCTGAAGACACACACTCAGCGATTCAGGAACAGCTTCTTCCCCTCCGCCATCAGGGAGGAGGTACAGGAGCCTGAAGACACACACTCAGCGATTCAGGAACAGCTTCTCCCCCTCCGCCATCAGGGAGGAGGAACAGGAGCCTGAAGACACACACTCAGCGATTCAGGAACAGCTTCTCCCCCTCCGCCATCAGGGAGGAGGTACAGGAGCCTGAAGACACACACTCAGCGATTCAGGAACAGCTTCTTCCCCTCTGCCATCAGGGAGGAGGTACAGGAGCCTGAAGACACACACTCAGCGATTCAGGAACAGCTTCTCCCCCTCCGCCATCAGGGAGGAGGTACAGGAGCCTGAAGACACACACTCAGCGATTCAGGAACAGTTTCTTCCCCTCCGCCATCAGGGAGGAGGTACAGCAGCCTGAAGACACACACTCAGCGATTCAGGAACAGCTTCTTCCCCTCTGCCATCAGGGAGGAGGTACAGGAGCCTGAAGACACACACTCAGCGATTCAGGAACAGCTTCTCCCCCTCCGCCATCAGGGAGGAGGTACAGGAGCCTGAAGACACACTCAGCGATTCGGGAACAGCTTCTGCCCCTCCGCCATCAGGGAGGAGGTACAGGAGCCTGAAGACACACACTCAGCGATTCAGAAACAGCTTCTTCCCCTCCACCATCAGGGAGGAGGTACAGGAGCCTGAAGACACACACTCAGCGATTCAGGAACAGCTTCTTCCCCCCTGCCATCAGGGAGGAGGTACAGGAGCCTGAAGACACACACTCAGCGATTCAGGAACAGTTTCTTCCCCTCCGCCATCAGGGAGGAGGTACAGCAGCCTGAAGACACACACTCAGCGATTCAGGAACAGCTTCTTCCCCTCCGCCATCAGGGAGGAGGTACAGGAGCCTGAAGACACACACTCAGCGATTCAGGAACAGCTTCTCCCCCTCCGCCATCAGGGAGGAGGTACAGGAGCCTGAAGACACACACTCAGCGATTCAGGAACAGCTTCTCCCCCTCCGCCATCAGGGAGGAGGTACAGGAGCCAGAAGACACACACTCAGCGATTCAGGAACAGCTTCTTCCCCTCCGCCATCAGGGAGGAGGTACAGGAAACTGAAGACACACACTCAGCGATTCAGGAACAGCTTCTTCCCCTCCGCCATCAGGGAGGAGGTACAGGAAACTGAAGACACACACTCAGCGATTCAGGAACAGCTTCTTCCCCTCTGCCATCAGGGAGGAGGTACAGGAGCCTGAAGACACACATTCAGCGATTCAGGAACAGCTTCTTCCCCTCCGCCATCAGGGAGGAGGTACAGGAGCCCGAAGACACACACTCAGCGATTCAGGAACAGCTTCTTCCCCTCCGCCATCAGGGAGGAGGTACAGGAGCCCGAAGACACACACTCAGCGATTCAGGAACAGCTTCTTCCCCTCCGCCATCAGGGAGGAGGTACAGGAGCCTGAAGACACACACTCAGCGATTCAGGAACAGCTTCTTCCCCTCCGCCATCAGGGAGGAGGTACAGGAGCCTGAAGACACACACTCAGCGATTCAGGAACAGCTTCTTCCCCTCCGCCATCAGGGAGGAGGTACAGCAGCCTGAAGACACACACTCAGCGATTCAGGAACAGCTTCTTCCCCTCCGCCATCAGGGAGGAGGTACAGGAGCCTGAAGACACACACTCAGCGATTCAGGAACAGCTTCTTCCCCTCCGCCATCAGGGAGGAGGTACAGCAGCCTGAAGACACACACTCAGCGATTCGGGAACAGCTTCTTCCCCTCTGCCATCAGGGAGGAGGTACAGGAGCCTGAAGACACACACTCAGCGATTCAGGAACAGCTTCTCCCCCTCCGCCATCAGGGAGGAGGTACAGGAGCCTGAAGACACACACTCAGCGATTCGGGAACAGCTTCTGCCCCTCCGCCATCAGGGAGGAGGTACAGGAGCCTGAAGACACACACTCAGCGATTCAGAAACAGCTTCTTCCCCTCCACCATCAGGGAGGAGGTACAGGAGCCTGAAGACACACACTCAGCGATTCAGGAACAGCTTCTTCCCCTCTGCCATCAGGGAGGAGGTACAGGAGCCTGAAGACACACACTCAGCGATTCAGGAACAGTTTCTTCCCCTCCGCCATCAGGGAGGAGGTACAGCAGCCTGAAGACACACACTCAGCGATTCAGGAACAGCTTCTTCCCCTCTGCCATCAGGGAGGAGGTACAGGAGCCTGAAGACACACACTCAGCGATTCAGGAACAGCTTCTCCCCCTCCGCCATCAGGGAGGAGGTACAGGAGCCTGAAGACACACACTCAGCGATTCGGGAACAGCTTCTGCCCCTCCGCCATAAGGGAGGAGGTACAGGAGCCTGAAGACACACACTCAGCGATTCAGAAACAGCTTCTTCCTCTCCACCATCAGGGAGGAGGTACAGGAGCCTGAAGACACACACTCAGCGATTCAAGAACAGCTTCTTCCCCTCCACCATCAGGGAGGAGGTACAGGAGCCTGAAGACACACACTCAGCGATTCAGGAACAGCTTCTTCCCCTCCGCCATCAGGGAGGAGGTACAGGAGCCTGAAGACACACATTCAGCGATTCAGGAACAGCTTCTTCCCCTCCGCCATCAGGGAGGAGGTACAGGAGCCCGAAGACACACACTCAGCGATTCAGGAACAGCTTCTTCCCCTCCGCCATCAGGGAGGAGGTACAGGAGCCTGAAGACACACACTCAGCGATTCAGGAACAGCTTCTTCCCCTCCGCCATCAGGGAGGAGGTACAGGAGCCTGAAGACACACACTCAGCGATTCAGGAACAGCTTCTTCCCCTCCGCCATCAGGGAGGAGGTACAGGAGCCTGAAGACACACACTCAGCGATTCAGGAACAGCTTCTTCCCCTCTGCCATCAGGGAGGAGGTACAGGAGCCTGAAGACACACACTCAGCGATTCAGGAACAGCTTCTCCCCCTCCGCCATCAGGGAGGAGGTACAGGAGCCTGAAGACACACACTCAGCGATTCAGGAACAGTTTCTTCCCCTCCGCCATCAGGGAGGAGGTACAGCAGCCTGAAGACACACACTCAGCGATTCAGGAACAGCTTCTTCCCCTCTGCCATCAGGGAGGAGGTACAGGAGCCTGAAGACACACACTCAGCGATTCAGGAACAGCTTCTCCCCCTCCGCCATCAGGGAGGAGGTACAGGAGCCTGAAGACACACACTCAGCGATTCGGGAACAGCTTCTGCCCCTCCGCCATCAGGGAGGAGGTACAGGAGCCTGAAGACACACACTCAGCGATTCAGAAACAGCTTCTTCCCCTCCACCATCAGGGAGGAGGTACAGGAGCCTGAAGACACACACTCAGCGATTCAGGAACAGCTTCTTCCCCTCTGCCATCAGGGAGGAGGTACAGGAGCCTGAAGACACACACTCAGCGATTCAGGAACAGTTTCTTCCCCTCCGCCATCAGGGAGGAGGTACAGCAGCCTGAAGACACACACTCAGCGATTCAGGAACAGCTTCTTCCCCTCTGCCATCAGGGAGGAGGTACAGGAGCCTGAAGACACACACTCAGCGATTCAGGAACAGCTTCTCCCCCTCCGCCATCAGGGAGGAGGTACAGGAGCCTGAAGACACACACTCAGCGATTCGGGAACAGCTTCTGCCCCTCCGCCATCAGGGAGGAGGTACAGGAGCCTGAAGACACACACTCAGCGATTCAGAAACAGCTTCTTCCCCTCCACCATCAGGGAGGAGGTACAGGAGCCTGAAGACACACACTCAGCGATTCAGGAACAGCTTCTTCCCCTCCGCCATCAGGGAGGAGGTACAGGAGCCTGAAGACACACAGTCAGCGATTCAGGAACAGCTTCTTCCCCTCCGCCTTCAGGGAGGAGGTACAGGAGCCTGAAGTCACACACTCAGCGATTCAGGAACAGCTTCTTCCCCTCCGCCATCAGGGAGGAGGTACAGGAGCCTGAAGACACACACTCAGCGATTCAGGAACAGCTTCTTCCCCTCCGCCATCACGGAGGAGGTACAGGAGCCTGAAGACACACACTCAGCGATTCAGAAACAGCTTCTTCCCCTCCGCCATCACGGAGGAGGTACAGGAGCCTGAAGACACACACTCAGCTATTCAGGAACAGCTTCTTCCCGTCCGCCATCAGGGAGGAGGTACAGAAGCCTGAAGTCACACACTCAGCGATTCAGGAACAGCTTCTTCCCCTCCGCCATCAGGGAGGAGGTACAGGAGCCTGAAGACACACAGTCAGCGATTCAGGAACTTCTTCTTCCCCTCCGCCATCAGGGAGGAGGTACAGGAGCCTGAAGACACACACTCAGCGATTCAAGAACAGCTTCTTCCCCTCCACCATCAGGGAGGAGGTACAGGAGCCTGAAGACACACACTCAGCGATTCGGGAACAGCTTCTTCCCCTCCACCATCAGGGAGGAGGTACAGGAGCCTGAAGACACACACTCAGAGATTCAGAAACAGCTTCTTCCCCTCCGCCATCAGGGGGGAGCTACAGGAGCCTGAAGACACACACTCAGCGATTCAGAAACATCTTCTTCCCCTCCGCCATCAGGAAGGAGGTACAGGAGCCTGAAGACACACAGTCAGCGATTCAGGAACAGCTTCTTCCCCTCCGCCATCAGGGAGGAGTTACAGGAGCCTGAAGACACACAGTGAGCGATTCAGGAACAGCTTCTTCCCCTCGGCCATCAGGGAGGAGGTACAGGAGCCTGAAGACACACACTCAGCGATTCAGGAACAGCTTCTTCACCTCCGCCATCAGGGAGGAGGTACAGGAGCCTGAAGGCACACAGTCAGCGATTCAGGAACAGCTTCTTCCCCTCGGCCTTCAGGGAGGAGGTACAGGAGCCTGAAGACACACAGTCAGCGATTCAGGAACAGCTTCTTCCCCTCCGCCTTCAGGGAGGAGGTACAGGAGCCTGAGGTCACACACTCAGCGATTCAAGAACAGCTTCTGCCCCTCCGCCATCAGGGAGGAGGTACAGGAGCCTGAAGACACACACTCAGCGATTCAGGAACAGCTTCCTCCCCTCCGCCATCAGGGAGGAGGTACAGGAGCCTGAAGACACACACTCAGCGATTCGGGAACAGCTTCTTCTCCTCCGCCAGCAGGGCGGGGGTACAGGAGCCTGAAGACACACACTCAGCGATTCGGGAACAGCTTCTTCTCCTCCGCCATCAGGGAGGAGGTACAGGAGCCTGAAGACACACACTCAGCAATTCAGGAACAGCTTCTTCCCTCCGCCATCAGGGAGGAGGTACAGGAGCCTGAAGACACACACTCAGCGATTCGGGAACAGCTTCTTCCGCTCCGCCATCAGGGAGGAGGTACAGGAGCCTGAAGACACACACTCAGCAATTCAGGAACAGCTTCTTCCCCTCTGCCATCAGGGAGGAGGTACAGGAGCCTGAAGACACACACTCAGCGATTCGGGAACAGCTTCTGCCCCTCCGCCATCAGGGAGGAGGTACAGGAGCCTGAAGACACACACTCAGCGATTCAGGAACAGTTTCTTCCCCTCCGCCATCAGGGAGGAGGTACAGCAGCCTGAAGACACACACTCAGCGATTCAGGAACAGCTTCTTCCCCTCTGCCATCAGGGAGGAGGTACAGGAGCCTGAAGACACACACTCAGCGATTCAGGAACAGCTTCTCCCCCTCCGCCATCAGGGAGGAGGTACAGGAGCCTGAAGACACACACTCAGCGATTCGGGAACAGCTTCTGCCCCTCCGCCATCAGGGAGGAGGTACAGGAGCCTGAAGACACACACTCAGCGATTCAGAAACAGCTTCTTCCCCTCCACCATCAGGGAGGAGGTACAGGAGCCTGAAGACACACACTCAGCGATTCAAGAACAGCTTCTTCCCCTCCACCATCAGGGAGGAGGTACAGGAGCCTGAAGACACACACTCAGCGATTCGGGAACAGCTTCTTCCCCTCCACCATCAGGGAGGAGGTACAGGAGCCTGAAGACACACACTCAGCGATTCAGGAACAGCTTCTTCCCCTCCGCCATTAGGGAGGAGGTACAGGAGCCTGAAGGCACACACTCAGCGATTCAGGAACAGCTTCTTCCCATCCGCCATCAGGGAGGAGGTACAGGAGCCTGAAGGCACACACTCAGCGATTCAGGAACAACTTCTTCCCCTCCGCCATCAGGGAGGAGGTACAGGAGCCTGAAGACACACAGTCAGCGATTCAGGAACAGCTTCTTGCCCTCCGCCTTCAGGGAGGAGGTACAGGAGCCTGAAGTCACACACTCAGCGATTCAGGAACAGCTTCTTCCCCTCCGCCATCAGGGAGGAGGTACAGGAGCCTGAAGACACACTCTCAGCGATTCAGGAACAGCTTCTTCCCCTCCGCCATCACGGAGGAGGTACAGGAGCCTGAAGACACACACTCAGCGATTCAGAAACAGCTTCTTCCCCTCCGCCATCACGGAGGAGGTACAGGAGCCTGAAGACACACACTCAGCGATTCAGGAACAGCTTCTTCCCCTCCGCCATCAGGGAGGAGGTACAGAAGCCTGAAGTCACACACTCAGCGATTCAGGAACAGCTTCTTCCCCTCCGCCATCAGGGAGGAGGTACAGGAGCCTGAAGACACACAGTCAGCGATTCAGGAACTTCTTCTTCCCCTCCGCCATCAGGGAGGAGGTACAGGAGCCTGAAGACACACACTCAGCGATTCAAGAACAGCTTCTTCCCCTCCACCATCAGGGAGGAGGTACAGGAGCCTGAAGACACACACTCAGCGATTCGGGAACAGCTTCTTCCCCTCCACCATCAGGGAGGAGGTACAGGAGCCTGAAGACACACACTCAGCGATTCAGAAACAGCTTCTTCCCCTCCACCATCAGGGAGGAGGTACAGGAGCCTGAAGACACACACTCAGCGATTCAGGAACAGCTTCTTCCCCTCCGCCATCAGGGAGGACGTACAGGAGCCTGAAGACACACAGTCAGCGATTCAGGAACAGCTTCTTCCCCTCCGCCTTCAGGGAGGAGGTACAGGAGCCTGAAGTCACACACTCAGCGATTCAGGAACAGCTTCTTCCCCTCCGCCATCAGGGAGGAGGTACAGGAGCCTGAAGACACACACTCAGCGATTCAGGAACAGCTTCTTCCCCTCCGCCATCACGGAGGAGGTAAAGGAGCCTGAAGACACACACTCAGCGATTCAGAAACAGCTTCTTCCCCTCCGCCATCACGGAGGAGGTACAGGAGCCTGAAGACACACACTCAGCTATTCAGGAACAGCTTCTTCCCGTCCGCCATCAGGGAGGAGGTACAGAAGCCTGAAGTCACACACTCAGCGATTCAGGAACAGCTTCTTCCCCTCCGCCATCAGGGAGGAGGTACAGGAGCCTGAAGACACACAGTCAGCGATTCAGGAACTTCTTCTTCCCCTCCGCCATCAGGGAGGAGGTACAGGAGCCTGAAGACACACACTCAGCGATTCAAGAACAGCTTCTTCCCCTCCACCATCAGGGAGGAGGTACAGGAGCCTGAAGACACACTCTCAGCGATTCGGGAACAGCTTCTTCCCCTCCACCATCAGGGAGGAGGTACAGGAGCCTGAAGACACACACTCAGCGATTCAGGAACAGCTTCTTCCCCTCCGCCATTAGGGAGGAGGTACAGGAGCCTGAAGGCACACACTCAGCGATTCAGGAACAACTTCTTCCCTTCCGCCATCAGGGAGGAGGTACAGGAGCCTGAAGGCACACACTCAGCGATTAAGGAACAGCTTCTTCCCCTCCGCCATCAGGGAGGAGGTACAGGAGCCTGAAGACACACACTCAGCGATTCAGGAACAGCTTCTTCCCCTCCGCCATCAGGGAGGATGTACAGGAGCCTGAAGACACACACTCAGAGATTCAGAAACAGCTTCTTCCTCTCCACCATCAGGGAGGAGGTACAGGAGCCTGAAGACACACACTCAGCGATTCAGAAACATCTTCTTCCCCTCCGCCATCAGGAAGGAGGTACAGGAGCCTGAAGACACACAGTCAGCGATTCAGGAACAGCTTCTTCCCCTCCGCCATCAGGGAGGAGTTACAGGAGCCTGAAGACACACAGTGAGCGATTCAGGAACAGCTTCTTCCCCTCGGCCATCAGGGAGGAGGTACAGGAGCCTGAAGACACACACTCAGCGATTCAGGAACAGCTTCTTCACCTCCGCCATCAGGGAGGAGGTACAGGAGCCTGAAGACACACAGTCAGCGATTCAGGAACAGCTTCTTCCCCTCGGCCTTCAGGGAGGAGGTACAGGAGCCTGAAGACACACAGTCAGCGATTCAGGAACAGCTTCTTCCCCTCCGCCTTCAGGGAGGAGGTACAGGAGCCTGAGGTCACACACTCAGCGATTCAAGAACAGCTTCTGCCCCTCCGCCTTCAGGGAGGAGGTACAGGAGCCTGAAGACACACACTCAGCGATTCAGGAACAGCTTCCTCCCCTCCGCCATCAGGGAGGAGGTACAGGAGCCTGAAGACACACACTCAGCGATTCGGGAACAGCTTCTTCTCCTCCGCCAGCAGGGCGGGGGTACAGGAGCCTGAAGACACACACTCAGCGATTCGGGAACAGCTTCTTCTCCTCCGCCATCAGGGAGGAGGTACAGGAGCCTGAAGACACACACTCAGCAATTCAGGAACAGCTTCTTCCCTCCGCCATCAGGGAGGAGGTACAGGAGCCTGAAGACACACACTCAGCGATTCGGGAACAGCTTCTTCCGCTCCGCCATCAGGGAGGAGGTACAGGAGCCTGAAGACACACACTCAGCAATTCAGGAACAGCTTCTTCCCCTCTGCCATCAGGGAGGAGGTACAGGAGCCTGAAGACACACACTCAGCGATTCGGGAACAGCTTCTGCCCCTCCGCCATCAGGGAGGAGGTACAGGAGCCTGAAGACACACACTCAGCGATTCAGGAACAGTTTCTTCCCCTCCGCCATCAGGGAGGAGGTACAGCAGCCTGAAGACACACACTCAGCGATTCAGGAACAGCTTCTTCCCCTCTGCCATCAGGGAGGAGGTACAGGAGCCTGAAGACACACACTCAGCGATTCAGGAACAGCTTCTCCCCCTCCGCCATCAGGGAGGAGGTACAGGAGCCTGAAGACACACACTCAGCGATTCGGGAACAGCTTCTGCCCCTCCGCCATCAGGGAGGAGGTACAGGAGCCTGAAGACACACACTCAGCGATTCAGAAACAGCTTCTTCCCCTCCACCATCAGGGAGGAGGTACAGGAGCCTGAAGACACACACTCAGCGATTCAAGAACAGCTTCTTCCCCTCCACCATCAGGGAGGAGGTACAGGAGCCTGAAGACACACACTCAGCGATTCGGGAACAGCTTCTTCCCCTCCACCATCAGGGAGGAGGTACAGGAGCCTGAAGACACACACTCAGCGATTCAGGAACAGCTTCTTCCCCTCCGCCATTAGGGAGGAGGTACAGGAGCCTGAAGGCACACACTCAGCGATTCAGGAACAGCTTCTTCCCATCCGCCATCAGGGAGGAGGTACAGGAGCCTGAAGGCACACACTCAGCGATTCAGGAACAACTTCTTCCCTTCCGCCATCAGGGAGGAGGTACAGGAGCCTGAAGGCACACACTCAGCGATTAAGGAACAGCTTCTTCCCCTCCGCCATCAGGGAGGAGGTACAGGAGCCTGAAGACACACACTCAGCGATTCAGGAACAGCTTCTTCCCCTCCGCCTTCAGGGTGGAGGTACAGGAGCCTGAGGTCACACACTCAGCGATTCAAGAACAGCTTCTGCCCCTCCGCCATCAGGGAGGAGGTACAGGATCCTGAAAATACACACTCAGCGATTCAGGAACAGCTTCTTCCCCTCCGCCATCAGGGAGGAGGTACAGGAGCCTGAAGACACACACTCAGCGATTCAGGAACAGCTTCTTCCCCTCCGCCATTAGGGAGGAGGTACAGGAGCCTGAAGGCACACACTCAGCGATTCAGGAACAACTTCTTCCCTTCCGCCATCAGGGAGGAGGTACAGGAGCCTGAAGGCACACACTCAGCGATTAAGGAACAGCTTCTTCCCCTCCGCCATCAGGGAGGAGGTACAGGAGCCTGAAGACACACACTCAGCGATTCAGGAACAGCTTCTTCCCCTCCGCCATCAGGGAGGATGTACAGGAGCCTGAAGACACACACTCAGAGATTCAGAAACAGCTTCTTCCTCTCCACCATCAGGGAGGAGGTACAGGAGCCTGAAGACACACACTCAGCGATTCAGAAACATCTTCTTCCCCTCCGCCATCAGGAAGGAGGTACAGGAGCCTGAAGACACACAGTCAGCGATTCAGGAACAGCTTCTTCCCCTCCGCCATCAGGGAGGAGTTACAGGAGCCTGAAGACACACAGTGAGCGATTCAGGAACAGCTTCTTCCCCTCGGCCATCAGGGAGGAGGTACAGGAGCCTGAAGACACACACTCAGCGATTCAGGAACAGCTTCTTCACCTCCGCCATCAGGGAGGAGGTACAGGAGCCTGAAGACACACAGTCAGCGATTCAGGAACAGCTTCTTCCCCTCGGCCTTCAGGGAGGAGGTACAGGAGCCTGAAGACACACAGTCAGCGATTCAGGAACAGCTTCTTCCCCTCCGCCTTCAGGGAGGAGGTACAGGAGCCTGAGGTCACACACTCAGCGATTCAAGAACAGCTTCTGCCCCTCCGCCTTCAGGGAGGAGGTACAGGAGCCTGAAGACACACACTCAGCGATTCAGGAACAGCTTCCTCCCCTCCGCCATCAGGGAGGAGGTACAGGAGCCTGAAGACACACACTCAGCGATTCGGGAACAGCTTCTTCTCCTCCGCCAGCAGGGCGGGGGTACAGGAGCCTGAAGACACACACTCAGCGATTCGGGAACAGCTTCTTCTCCTCCGCCATCAGGGAGGAGGTACAGGAGCCTGAAGACACACACTCAGCAATTCAGGAACAGCTTCTTCCCTCCGCCATCAGGGAGGAGGTACAGGAGCCTGAAGACACACACTCAGCGATTCGGGAACAGCTTCTTCCGCTCCGCCATCAGGGAGGAGGTACAGGAGCCTGAAGACACACACTCAGCAATTCAGGAACAGCTTCTTCCCCTCTGCCATCAGGGAGGAGGTACAGGAGCCTGAAGACACACACTCAGCGATTCGGGAACAGCTTCTGCCCCTCCGCCATCAGGGAGGAGGTACAGGAGCCTGAAGACACACACTCAGCGATTCAGGAACAGTTTCTTCCCCTCCGCCATCAGGGAGGAGGTACAGCAGCCTGAAGACACACACTCAGCGATTCAGGAACAGCTTCTTCCCCTCTGCCATCAGGGAGGAGGTACAGGAGCCTGAAGACACACACTCAGCGATTCAGGAACAGCTTCTCCCCCTCCGCCATCAGGGAGGAGGTACAGGAGCCTGAAGACACACACTCAGCGATTCGGGAACAGCTTCTGCCCCTCCGCCATCAGGGAGGAGGCACAGGAGCCTGAAGACACACACTCAGCGATTCAGAAACAGCTTCTTCCCCTCCACCATCAGGGAGGAGGTACAGGAGCCTGAAGACACACACTCAGCGATTCAAGAACAGCTTCTTCCCCTCCACCATCAGGGAGGAGGTACAGGAGCCTGAAGACACACACTCAGCGATTCGGGAACAGCTTCTTCCCCTCCACCATCAGGGAGGAGGTACAGGAGCCTGAAGACACACACTCAGCGATTCAGGAACAGCTTCTTCCCCTCCGCCATTAGGGAGGAGGTACAGGAGCCTGAAGGCACACACTCAGCGATTCAGGAACAGCTTCTTCCCATCCGCCATCAGGGAGGAGGTACAGGAGCCTGAAGGCACACACTCAGCGATTCAGGAACAACTTCTTCCCTTCCGCCATCAGGGAGGAGGTACAGGAGCCTGAAGGCACACACTCAGCGATTAAGGAACAGCTTCTTCCCCTCCGCCATCACGGAGGAGGTAAAGGAGCCTGAAGACACACACTCAGCGATTCAGAAACAGCTTCTTCCCCTCCGCCATCACGGAGGAGGTACAGGAGCCTGAAGACACACACTCAGCTATTCAGGAACAGCTTCTTCCCGTCCGCCATCAGGGAGGAGGTACAGAAGCCTGAAGTCACACACTCAGCGATTCAGGAACAGCTTCTTCCCCTCCGCCATCAGGGAGGAGGTACAGGAGCCTGAAGACACACAGTCAGCGATTCAGGAACTTCTTCTTCCCCTCCGCCATCAGGGAGGAGGTACAGGAGCCTGAAGACACACACTCAGCGATTCAAGAACAGCTTCTTCCCCTCCACCATCAGGGAGGAGGTACAGGAGCCTGAAGACACACTCTCAGCGATTCGGGAACAGCTTCTTCCCCTCCACCATCAGGGAGGAGGTACAGGAGCCTGAAGACACACACTCAGCGATTCAGGAACAGCTTCTTCCCCTCCGCCATTAGGGAGGAGGTACAGGAGCCTGAAGGCACACACTCAGCGATTCAGGAACAACTTCTTCCCTTCCGCCATCAGGGAGGAGGTACAGGAGCCTGAAGGCACACACTCAGCGATTAAGGAACAGCTTCTTCCCCTCCGCCATCAGGGAGGAGGTACAGGAGCCTGAAGACACACACTCAGCGATTCAGGAACAGCTTCTTCCCCTCCGCCATCAGGGAGGATGTACAGGAGCCTGAAGACACACACTCAGAGATTCAGAAACAGCTTCTTCCTCTCCACCATCAGGGAGGAGGTACAGGAGCCTGAAGACACACACTCAGCGATTCAGAAACATCTTCTTCCCCTCCGCCATCAGGAAGGAGGTACAGGAGCCTGAAGACACACAGTCAGCGATTCAGGAACAGCTTCTTCCCCTCCGCCATCAGGGAGGAGTTACAGGAGCCTGAAGACACACAGTGAGCGATTCAGGAACAGCTTCTTCCCCTCGGCCATCAGGGAGGAGGTACAGGAGCCTGAAGACACACACTCAGCGATTCAGGAACAGCTTCTTCACCTCCGCCATCAGGGAGGAGGTACAGGAGCCTGAAGACACACAGTCAGCGATTCAGGAACAGCTTCTTCCCCTCGGCCTTCAGGGAGGAGGTACAGGAGCCTGAAGACACACAGTCAGCGATTCAGGAACAGCTTCTTCCCCTCCGCCTTCAGGGAGGAGGTACAGGAGCCTGAGGTCACACACTCAGCGATTCAAGAACAGCTTCTGCCCCTCCGCCTTCAGGGAGGAGGTACAGGAGCCTGAAGACACACACTCAGCGATTCAGGAACAGCTTCCTCCCCTCCGCCATCAGGGAGGAGGTACAGGAGCCTGAAGACACACACTCAGCGATTCGGGAACAGCTTCTTCTCCTCCGCCAGCAGGGCGGGGGTACAGGAGCCTGAAGACACACACTCAGCGATTCGGGAACAGCTTCTTCTCCTCCGCCATCAGGGAGGAGGTACAGGAGCCTGAAGACACACACTCAGCAATTCAGGAACAGCTTCTTCCCTCCGCCATCAGGGAGGAGGTACAGGAGCCTGAAGACACACACTCAGCGATTCGGGAACAGCTTCTTCCGCTCCGCCATCAGGGAGGAGGTACAGGAGCCTGAAGACACACACTCAGCAATTCAGGAACAGCTTCTTCCCCTCTGCCATCAGGGAGGAGGTACAGGAGCCTGAAGACACACACTCAGCGATTCGGGAACAGCTTCTGCCCCTCCGCCATCAGGGAGGAGGTACAGGAGCCTGAAGACACACACTCAGCGATTCAGGAACAGTTTCTTCCCCTCCGCCATCAGGGAGGAGGTACAGCAGCCTGAAGACACACACTCAGCGATTCAGGAACAGCTTCTTCCCCTCTGCCATCAGGGAGGAGGTACAGGAGCCTGAAGACACACACTCAGCGATTCAGGAACAGCTTCTCCCCCTCCGCCATCAGGGAGGAGGTACAGGAGCCTGAAGACACACACTCAGCGATTCGGGAACAGCTTCTGCCCCTCCGCCATCAGGGAGGAGGCACAGGAGCCTGAAGACACACACTCAGCGATTCAGAAACAGCTTCTTCCCCTCCACCATCAGGGAGGAGGTACAGGAGCCTGAAGACACACACTCAGCGATTCAAGAACAGCTTCTTCCCCTCCACCATCAGGGAGGAGGTACAGGAGCCTGAAGACACACACTCAGCGATTCGGGAACAGCTTCTTCCCCTCCACCATCAGGGAGGAGGTACAGGAGCCTGAAGACACACACTCAGCGATTCAGGAACAGCTTCTTCCCCTCCGCCATTAGGGAGGAGGTACAGGAGCCTGAAGGCACACACTCAGCGATTCAGGAACAGCTTCTTCCCATCCGCCATCAGGGAGGAGGTACAGGAGCCTGAAGGCACACACTCAGCGATTCAGGAACAACTTCTTCCCTTCCGCCATCAGGGAGGAGGTACAGGAGCCTGAAGGCACACACTCAGCGATTAAGGAACAGCTTCTTCCCCTCCGCCATCAGGGAGGAGGTACAGGAGCCTGAAGACACACACTCAGCGATTCAGGAACAGCTTCTTCCCCTCCGCCTTCAGGGTGGAGGTACAGGAGCCTGAGGTCACACACTCAGCGATTCAAGAACAGCTTCTGCCCCTCCGCCATCAGGGAGGAGGTACAGGATCCTGAAAATACACACTCAGCGATTCAGGAACAGCTTCTTCCCCTCCGCCATCAGGGAGGAGGTACAGGAGCCTGAAGACACACACTCAGCGATTCAGGAACAGCTTCTTCCCCTCCGCCATTAGGGAGGAGGTACAGGAGCCTGAAGGCACACACTCAGCGATTCAGGAACAACTTCTTCCCTTCCGCCATCAGGGAGGAGGTACAGGAGCCTGAAGGCACACACTCAGCGATTAAGGAACAGCTTCTTCCCCTCCGCCATCAGGGAGGAGGTACAGGAGCCTGAAGACACACACTCAGCGATTCAGGAACAGCTTCTTCCCCTCCGCCATCAGGGAGGATGTACAGGAGCCTGAAGACACACACTCAGAGATTCAGAAACAGCTTCTTCCTCTCCACCATCAGGGAGGAGGTACAGGAGCCTGAAGACACACACTCAGCGATTCAGAAACATCTTCTTCCCCTCCGCCATCAGGAAGGAGGTACAGGAGCCTGAAGACACACAGTCAGCGATTCAGGAACAGCTTCTTCCCCTCCGCCATCAGGGAGGAGTTACAGGAGCCTGAAGACACACAGTGAGCGATTCAGGAACAGCTTCTTCCCCTCGGCCATCAGGGAGGAGGTACAGGAGCCTGAAGACACACACTCAGCGATTCAGGAACAGCTTCTTCACCTCCGCCATCAGGGAGGAGGTACAGGAGCCTGAAGACACACAGTCAGCGATTCAGGAACAGCTTCTTCCCCTCGGCCTTCAGGGAGGAGGTACAGGAGCCTGAAGACACACAGTCAGCGATTCAGGAACAGCTTCTTCCCCTCCGCCTTCAGGGAGGAGGTACAGGAGCCTGAGGTCACACACTCAGCGATTCAAGAACAGCTTCTGCCCCTCCGCCTTCAGGGAGGAGGTACAGGAGCCTGAAGACACACACTCAGCGATTCAGGAACAGCTTCCTCCCCTCCGCCATCAGGGAGGAGGTACAGGAGCCTGAAGACACACACTCAGCGATTCGGGAACAGCTTCTTCTCCTCCGCCAGCAGGGCGGGGGTACAGGAGCCTGAAGACACACACTCAGCGATTCGGGAACAGCTTCTTCTCCTCCGCCATCAGGGAGGAGGTACAGGAGCCTGAAGACACACACTCAGCAATTCAGGAACAGCTTCTTCCCTCCGCCATCAGGGAGGAGGTACAGGAGCCTGAAGACACACACTCAGCGATTCGGGAACAGCTTCTTCCGCTCCGCCATCAGGGAGGAGGTACAGGAGCCTGAAGACACACACTCAGCAATTCAGGAACAGCTTCTTCCCCTCTGCCATCAGGGAGGAGGTACAGGAGCCTGAAGACACACACTCAGCGATTCGGGAACAGCTTCTGCCCCTCCGCCATCAGGGAGGAGGTACAGGAGCCTGAAGACACACACTCAGCGATTCAGGAACAGTTTCTTCCCCTCCGCCATCAGGGAGGAGGTACAGCAGCCTGAAGACACACACTCAGCGATTCAGGAACAGCTTCTTCCCCTCTGCCATCAGGGAGGAGGTACAGGAGCCTGAAGACACACACTCAGCGATTCAGGAACAGCTTCTCCCCCTCCGCCATCAGGGAGGAGGTACAGGAGCCTGAAGACACACACTCAGCGATTCGGGAACAGCTTCTGCCCCTCCGCCATCAGGGAGGAGGCACAGGAGCCTGAAGACACACACTCAGCGATTCAGAAACAGCTTCTTCCCCTCCACCATCAGGGAGGAGGTACAGGAGCCTGAAGACACACACTCAGCGATTCAAGAACAGCTTCTTCCCCTCCACCATCAGGGAGGAGGTACAGGAGCCTGAAGACACACACTCAGCGATTCGGGAACAGCTTCTTCCCCTCCACCATCAGGGAGGAGGTACAGGAGCCTGAAGACACACACTCAGCGATTCAGGAACAGCTTCTTCCCCTCCGCCATTAGGGAGGAGGTACAGGAGCCTGAAGGCACACACTCAGCGATTCAGGAACAGCTTCTTCCCATCCGCCATCAGGGAGGAGGTACAGGAGCCTGAAGGCACACACTCAGCGATTCAGGAACAACTTCTTCCCTTCCGCCATCAGGGAGGAGGTACAGGAGCCTGAAGGCACACACTCAGCGATTAAGGAACAGCTTCTTCCCCTCCGCCATCAGGGAGGAGGTACAGGAGCCTGAAGACACACACTCAGCGATTCAGGAACAGCTTCTTCCCCTCCGCCTTCAGGGTGGAGGTACAGGAGCCTGAGGTCACACACTCAGCGATTCAAGAACAGCTTCTGCCCCTCCGCCATCAGGGAGGAGGTACAGGATCCTGAAAATACACACTCAGCGATTCAGGAACAGCTTCTTCCCCTCCGCCATCAGGGAGGAGGTACAGGAGCCTGAAGACACACAGTCAGCGATTCAGGAACAGCTTCTTGCCCTCCGCCTTCAGGGAGGAGGTACAGGAGCCTGAAGTCACACACTCAGCGATTCAGGAACAGCTTCTTCCCCTCCGCCATCAGGGAGGAGGTACAGGAGCCTGAAGACACACTCTCAGCGATTCAGGAACAGCTTCTTCCCCTCCGCCATCACGGAGGAGGTACAGGAGCCTGAAGACACACACTCAGCGATTCAGAAACAGCTTCTTCCCCTCCGCCATCACGGAGGAGGTACAGGAGCCTGAAGACACACACTCAGCGATTCAGGAACAGCTTCTTCCCCTCCGCCATCAGGGAGGAGGTACAGAAGCCTGAAGTCACACACTCAGCGATTCAGGAACAGCTTCTTCCCCTCCGCCATCAGGGAGGAGGTACAGGAGCCTGAAGACACACAGTCAGCGATTCAGGAACTTCTTCTTCCCCTCCGCCATCAGGGAGGAGGTACAGGAGCCTGAAGACACACACTCAGCGATTCAAGAACAGCTTCTTCCCCTCCACCATCAGGGAGGAGGTACAGGAGCCTGAAGACACACACTCAGCGATTCGGGAACAGCTTCTTCCCCTCCACCATCAGGGAGGAGGTACAGGAGCCTGAAGACACACACTCAGCGATTCAGGAACAGCTTCTTCCCCTCCGCCATTAGGGAGGAGGTATAGGAGCCTGAAGGCACACACTCAGCGATTCAGGAACAGCTTCTTCCCCTCCGCCATCAGGGAGGAGGTACAGGAGCCTGAAGGCACACACTCAGCGATTCAGGAACAACTTCTTCCCTTCCGCCATCAGGGAGGAGGTACAGGAGCCTGAAGGCACACACTCAGCGATTAAGGAACAGCTTCTTCCCCTCCGCCATCAGGGAGGAGGTACAGGAGCCTGAAGACACACACTCAGCGATTCAGGAACAGCTTCTTCCCCTCTGCCATCAGGGAGGAGGTACAGGAGCCTGAAGACACACACTCAGCGATTCAGGAACAGCTTCTCCCCCTCCGCCATCAGGGAGGAGGTACAGGAGCCTGAAGACACACACTCAGCGATTCGGGAACAGCTTCTGCCCCTCCGCCATCAGGGAGGAGGTACAGGAGCCTGAAGACACACACTCAGCGATTCAGAAACAGCTTCTTCCCCTCCACCATCAGGGAGGAGGTACAGGAGCCTGAAGACACACACTCAGCGATTCAAGAACAGCTTCTTCCCCTCCACCATCAGGGAGGAGGTACAGGAGCCTGAAGACACACACTCAGCGATTCGGGAACAGCTTCTTCCCCTCCACCATCAGGGAGGAGGTACAGGAGCCTGAAGACACACACTCAGCGATTCAGGAACAGCTTCTTCCCCTCCGCCATTAGGGAGGAGGTACAGGAGCCTGAAGGCACACACTCAGCGATTCAGGAACAGCTTCTTCCCATCCGCCATCAGGGAGGAGGTGCAGGAGCCTGAAGGCACACACTCAGCGATTCAGGAACAACTTCTTCCCTTCCGCCATCAGGGAGGAGGTACAGGAGCCTGAAGGCACACACTCAGCGATTAAGGAACAGCTTCTTCCCCTCCGCCATCAGGGAGGAGGTACAGGAGCCTGAAGACACACACTCAGCGATTCAGGAACAGCTTCTTCCCCTCCGCCTTCAGGGTGGAGGTACAGGAGCCTGAGGTCACACACTCAGCGATTCAAGAACAGCTTCTGCCCCTCCGCCATCAGGGAGGAGGTACAGGATCCTGAAAATACACACTCAGCGATTCAGGAACAGCTTCTTCCCCTCCGCCATCAGGGAGGAGGTACAGGAGCCTGAAGACACACAGTCAGCGATTCAGGAACAGCTTCTTGCCCTCCGCCTTCAGGGAGGAGGTACAGGAGCCTGAAGTCACACACTCAGCGATTCAGGAACAGCTTCTTCCCCTCCGCCATCAGGGAGGAGGTACAGGAGCCTGAAGACACACTCTCAGCGATTCAGGAACAGCTTCTTCCCCTCCGCCATCACGGAGGAGGTACAGGAGCCTGAAGACACACACTCAGCGATTCAGAAACAGCTTCTTCCCCTCCGCCATCACGGAGGAGGTACAGGAGCCTGAAGACACACACTCAGCGATTCAGGAACAGCTTCTTCCCCTCCGCCATCAGGGAGGAGGTACAGAAGCCTGAAGTCACACACTCAGCGATTCAGGAACAGCTTCTTCCCCTCCGCCATCAGGGAGGAGGTACAGGAGCCTGAAGACACACAGTCAGCGATTCAGGAACTTCTTCTTCCCCTCCGCCATCAGGGAGGAGGTACAGGAGCCTGAAGACACACACTCAGCGATTCAAGAACAGCTTCTTCCCCTCCACCATCAGGGAGGAGGTACAGGAGCCTGAAGACACACACTCAGCGATTCGGGAACAGCTTCTTCCCCTCCACCATCAGGGAGGAGGTACAGGAGCCTGAAGACACACACTCAGCGATTCAGGAACAGCTTCTTCCCCTCCGCCATTAGGGAGGAGGTATAGGAGCCTGAAGGCACACACTCAGCGATTCAGGAACAGCTTCTTCCCCTCCGCCATCAGGGAGGAGGTACAGGAGCCTGAAGGCACACACTCAGCGATT
Source organism: Hypanus sabinus (assembly GCF_030144855.1). Lineage (NCBI taxonomy): Eukaryota > Metazoa > Chordata > Chondrichthyes > Myliobatiformes > Dasyatidae > Hypanus > Hypanus sabinus. The sequence goes on from NW_026778986.1 coordinate 306,366, forward strand.
CAGGAACAACTTCTTCCCTTCCGCCATCAGGGAGGAGGTACAGGAGCCTGAAGGCACACACTCAGCGATTAAGGAACAGCTTCTTCCCCTCCGCCATCAGGGAGGAGGTACAGGAGCCTGAAGACACACACTCAGCGATTCAGGAACAGCTTCTTCCCCTCCGCCATCAGGGAGGATGTACAGGAGCCTGAAGACACACACTCAGAGATTCAGAAACAGCTTCTTCCCCTCCGCCATCAGGGGGGAGGTACAGGAGCCTGAAGACACACACTCAGCGATTCAGAAACATCTTCTTCCCCTCCGCCATCAGGAAGGAGGTACAGGAGCCTGAAGACACACAGTCAGCGATTCAGGAACAGCTTCTTCCCCTCCGCCATCAGGGAGGGGGTACAGGAGCCTGAAGACACACACTCAACGATTCAGGAACAGCTTCTTCCCCTCCGCCATCAGGGAGGAGGTACAGGAGACTGAAGACACACAGTCAGCGATTCAGGAACAGCTTCTTCCCCTCGGCCTTCAGGGAGGAGGTACAGGAGCCTGAAGACACACAGTCAGCGATTCAGGAACAGCTTCTTCCCCTCCGCCTTCAGGGAGGAGGTACAGGAGCCTGAGGTCACACACTCAGCGATTCAAGAACAGCTTCTGCCCCTCCGCCATCAGGGAGGAGGTACAGGATCCTGAAGACACACACTCAGCGATTCAGGAACAGCTTCTTCCCCTCCGCCTTCAGGGTGGAGGTACAGGAGCCTGAGGTCACACACTCAGCGATTCAAGAACAGCTTCTGCCCCTCCGCCATCAGGGAGGAGGTACAGGATCCTGAAAATACACACTCAGCGATTCAGGAACAGCTTCTTCCCCTCCGCCATCAGGGAGGAGGTACAGGAGCCTGAAGACACACAGTCAGCGATTCAGGAACAGCTTCTTGCCCTCCGCCTTCAGGGAGGAGGTACAGGAGCCTGAAGTCACACACTCAGCGATTCAGGAACAGCTTCTTCCCCTCCGCCATCAGGGAGGAGGTACAGGAGCCTGAAGACACACTCTCAGCGATTCAGGAACAGCTTCTTCCCCTCCGCCATCACGGAGGAGGTACAGGAGCCTGAAGACACACACTCAGCGATTCAGAAACAGCTTCTTCCCCTCCGCCATCACGGAGGAGGTACAGGAGCCTGAAGACACACACTCAGCGATTCAGGAACAGCTTCTTCCCCTCCGCCATCAGGGAGGAGGTACAGAAGCCTGAAGTCACACACTCAGCGATTCAGGAACAGCTTCTTCCCCTCCGCCATCAGGGAGGAGGTACAGGAGCCTGAAGACACACAGTCAGCGATTCAGGAACTTCTTCTTCCCCTCCGCCATCAGGGAGGAGGTACAGGAGCCTGAAGACACACACTCAGCGATTCAAGAACAGCTTCTTCCCCTCCACCATCAGGGAGGAGGTACAGGAGCCTGAAGACACACACTCAGCGATTCGGGAACAGCTTCTTCCCCTCCACCATCAGGGAGGAGGTACAGGAGCCTGAAGACACACACTCAGCGATTCAGGAACAGCTTCTTCCCCTCCGCCATTAGGGAGGAGGTATAGGAGCCTGAAGGCACACACTCAGCGATTCAGGAACAGCTTCTTCCCCTCCGCCATCAGGGAGGAGGTACAGGAGCCTGAAGGCACACACTCAGCGATTCAGGAACAACTTCTTCCCTTCCGCCATCAGGGAGGAGGTACAGGAGCCTGAAGGCACACACTCAGCGATTCAGGAACAGCTTCTTCCCCTCCGCCTTCAGGGAGGAGGTACAGGAGCCTGAGGTCACACACTCAGCGATTCAAGAACAGCTTCTGCCCCTCCGCCATCAGGGAGGAGGTACAGGATCCTGAAGACACACACTCAGCGATTCAGGAACAGCTTCTTCCCCTCCGCCTTCAGGGTGGAGGTACAGGAGCCTGAGGTCACACACTCAGCGATTCAAGAACAGCTTCTGCCCCTCCGCCATCAGGGAGGAGGTACAGGATCCTGAAAATACACACTCAGCGATTCAGGAACAGCTTCTTCCCCTCCGCCATCAGGGAGGAGGTACAGGAGCCTGAAGACACACAGTCAGCGATTCAGGAACAGCTTCTTGCCCTCCGCCTTCAGGGAGGAGGTACAGGAGCCTGAAGTCACACACTCAGCGATTCAGGAACAGCTTCTTCCCCTCCGCCATCAGGGAGGAGGTACAGGAGCCTGAAGACACACTCTCAGCGATTCAGGAACAGCTTCTTCCCCTCCGCCATCACGGAGGAGGTACAGGAGCCTGAAGACACACACTCAGCGATTCAGAAACAGCTTCTTCCCCTCCGCCATCACGGAGGAGGTACAGGAGCCTGAAGACACACACTCAGCGATTCAGGAACAGCTTCTTCCCCTCCGCCATCAGGGAGGAGGTACAGAAGCCTGAAGTCACACACTCAGCGATTCAGGAACAGCTTCTTCCCCTCCGCCATCAGGGAGGAGGTACAGGAGCCTGAAGACACACAGTCAGCGATTCAGGAACTTCTTCTTCCCCTCCGCCATCAGGGAGGAGGTACAGGAGCCTGAAGACACACACTCAGCGATTCAAGAACAGCTTCTTCCCCTCCACCATCAGGGAGGAGGTACAGGAGCCTGAAGACACACACTCAGCGATTCGGGAACAGCTTCTTCCCCTCCACCATCAGGGAGGAGGTACAGGAGCCTGAAGACACACACTCAGCGATTCAGGAACAGCTTCTTCCCCTCCGCCATTAGGGAGGAGGTATAGGAGCCTGAAGGCACACACTCAGCGATTCAGGAACAGCTTCTTCCCCTCCGCCATCAGGGAGGAGGTACAGGAGCCTGAAGGCACACACTCAGCGATTCAGGAACAACTTCTTCCCTTCCGCCATCAGGGAGGAGGTACAGGAGCCTGAAGGCACACACTCAGCGATTAAGGAACAGCTTCTTCCCCTCCGCCATCAGGGAGGAGGTACAGGAGCCTGAAGACACACACTCAGCGATTCAGGAACAGCTTCTTCCCCTCCGCCATCAGGGAGGATGTACAGGAGCCTGAAGACACACACTCAGAGATTCAGAAACAGCTTCTTCCCCTCCGCCATCAGGGGGGAGGTACAGGAGCCTGAAGACACACACTCAGCGATTCAGAAACATCTTCTTCCCCTCCGCCATCAGGAAGGAGGTACAGGAGCCTGAAGACACACAGTCAGCGATTCAGGAACAGCTTCTTCCCCTCCGCCATCAGGGAGGGGGTACAGGAGCCTGAAGACACACACTCAACGATTCAGGAACAGCTTCTTCCCCTCCGCCATCAGGGAGGAGGTACAGGAGACTGAAGACACACAGTCAGCGATTCAGGAACAGCTTCTTCCCCTCGGCCTTCAGGGAGGAGGTACAGGAGCCTGAAGACACACAGTCAGCGATTCAGGAACAGCTTCTTCCCCTCCGCCTTCAGGGAGGAGGTACAGGAGCCTGAGGTCACACACTCAGCGATTCAAGAACAGCTTCTGCCCCTCCGCCATCAGGGAGGAGGTACAGGATCCTGAAGACACACACTCAGCGATTCAGGAACAGCTTCTTCCCCTCCGCCATCAGGGAGGAGGTACAGGAGCCTGAAGACACACACTCAGCGATTCAGGAACAGCTTCTTCCCCTCCGCCATCAGGGAGGAGGTACAGGAGCCTGAAGACACACACTCAGCGATTCAGGAACAGCTTCTTCCCCTCCGCCATCACGGAGGAGTTACAGGAGCCTGAAGACACACACTCAGCGATTCAGAAACAGCTTCTTCCCCTCCGCCATCACGGAGGAGGTACAGGAGCCTGAAGACACACACTCAGCGATTCAGGAACAGCTTCTTCCCCTCCGCCATCAGGGAGGAGGTACAGGAGCCTGAAGACACACACTCAGCGATTCAGGAACAGCTTCTCCCCCTCCGCCATCAGGGAGGAGGTACAGGAGCCTGAAGACACACACTCAGCGATTCAGGAACAGCTTCTTCCCCTCCGCCATCAGGGAGGAGGTACAGGAGCCTGAAGACACACACTCAGCGATTCAGGAACAGCTTCTCCCCCTCCGCCATCAGGGAGGAGGAACAGGAGCCTGAAGACACACACTCAGCGATTCAGGAACAGCTTCTCCCCCTCCGCCATCAGGGAGGAGGTACAGGAGCCTGAAGACACACACTCAGCGATTCAGGAACAGTTTCTTCCCCTCTGCCATCAGGGAGGAGGTGCAGGAGCCTGAAGACACACACTCAGCGATTCAGGAACAGCTTCTTCCCCTCCGCTATCAGGGATGAGGCACAGGAGCCTGAAGACACACACTCAGCGATTCAGGAACAGTTTCTTCCCCTCCGCCATCAGGGAGGAGGTACAGCAGCCTGAAGACACACACTGAGCGATTCAGGAACAGCTTCTTCCCCTCTGCCATCAGGGAGGAGGTACAGGAGCCTGAAGACACACACTCAGCGATTCAGGAACAGCTTCTCCCCCTCCGCCATCAGGGAGGAGGTACAGGAGCCTGAAGACATACTCAGCGATTCGGGAACAGCTTCTGCCCCTCCGCCATCAGGGAGGAGGTACAGGAGCCTGAAGACACACACTCAGCGATTCAGAAACAGCTTCTTCCCCTCCACCATCAGGGAGGAGGTACAGGAGCCTGAAGACACACACTCAGCGATTCAGGAACAGCTTCTTCCCCCCTGCCATCAGGGAGGATGTACAGGAGCCTGAAGACACACACTCAGCGATTCAGGAACAGTTTCTTCCCCTCCGCCATCAGGGAGGAGGTACAGCAGCCTGAAGACACACACTCAGCGATTCAGGAACAGCTTCTTCCCCTCCGCCATCAGGGAGGAGGTACAGGAGCCTGAAGACACACACTCAGCGATTCAGGAACAGCTTCTCCCCCTCCGCCATCAGGGAGGAGGTACAGGAGCCTGAAGACACACACTCAGCGATTCAGGAACAGCTTCTCCCCCTCCGCCATCAGGGAGGAGGTACAGGAGCCAGAAGACACACACTCAGCGATTCAGGAACAGCTTCTTCCCCTCCGCCATCAGGGAGGAGGTACAGGAAACTGAAGACACACACTCAGCGATTCAGGAACAGCTTCTTCCCCTCTGCCATCAGGGAGGAGGTACAGGAGCCTGAAGACACACATTCAGCGATTCAGGAACAGCTTCTTCCCCTCCGCCATCAGGGAGGAGGTACAGGAGCCCGAAGACACACACTCAGCGATTCAGGAACAGCTTCTTCCCCTCCGCCATCAGGGAGGAGGTACAGGAGCCCGAAGACACACACTCAGCGATTCAGGAACAGCTTCTTCCCCTCCGCCATCAGGGAGGAGGTACAGGAGCCCGAAGACACACACTCAGCGATTCAGGAACAGCTTCTTCCCCTCCGCCATCAGGGAGGAGGTACAGGAGCCTGAAGACACACACTCAGCGATTCAGGAACAGCTTCTTCCCCTCCGCCATCAGGGAGGAGGTACAGGAGCCCGAAGACACACACTCAGCGATTCAGGAACAGCTTCTTCCCCTCCGCCATCAGGGAGGAGGTACAGGAGCCCGAAGACACACACTCAGCGATTCAGGAACAGCTTCTTCCCCTCCGCCATCAGGGAGGAGGTACAGGAGCCCGAAGACACACACTCAGCGATTCAGGAACAGCTTCTTCCCCTCCGCCATCAGGGAGGAGGTACAGGAGCCTGAAGACACACACTCAGCGATTCAGGAACAGCTTCTTCCCCTCCGCCATCAGGGAGGAGGTACAGCAGCCTGAAGACACACACTCAGCGATTCAGGAACAGCTTCTTCCCCTCCGCCATCAGGGAGGAGGTACAGGAGCCTGAAGACACACACTCAGCGATTCAGGAACAGCTTCTTCCCCTCCGCCATCAGGGAGGAGGTACAGCAGCCTGAAGACACACACTCAGCGATTCGGGAACAGCTTCTTCCCCTCTGCCATCAGGGAGGAGGTACAGGAGCCTGAAGACACACACTCAGCGATTCAGGAACAGCTTCTCCCCCTCCGCCATCAGGGAGGAGGTACAGGAGCCTGAAGACACACACTCAGCGATTCGGGAACAGCTTCTGCCCCTCCGCCATCAGGGAGGAGGTACAGGAGCCTGAAGACACACACTCAGCGATTCAGAAACAGCTTCTTCCCCTCCACCATCAGGGAGGAGGTACAGGAGCCTGAAGACACACACTCAGCGATTCAGGAACAGCTTCTTCCCCTCTGCCATCAGGGAGGAGGTACAGGAGCCTGAAGACACACACTCAGCGATTCAGGAACAGTTTCTTCCCCTCCGCCATCAGGGAGGAGGTACAGCAGCCTGAAGACACACACTCAGCGATTCAGGAACAGCTTCTTCCCCTCTGCCATCAGGGAGGAGGTACAGGAGCCTGAAGACACACACTCAGCGATTCAGGAACAGCTTCTCCCCCTCCGCCATCAGGGAGGAGGTACAGGAGCCTGAAGACACACACTCAGCGATTCGGGAACAGCTTCTGCCCCTCCGCCATAAGGGAGGAGGTACAGGAGCCTGAAGACACACACTCAGCGATTCAGAAACAGCTTCTTCCCCTCCACCATCAGGGAGGAGGGACAGGAGCCTGAAGACACACACTCAGCGATTCAAGAACAGCTTCTTCCCCTCCACCATCAGGGAGGAGGTACAGGAGCCTGAAGACACACACTCAGCGATTCAGGAACAGCTTCTTCCCCTCTGCCATCAGGGAGGAGGTACAGGAGCCTGAAGACACACATTCAGCGATTCAGGAACAGCTTCTTCCCCTCCGCCATCAGGGAGGAGGTACAGGAGCCCGAAGACACACACTCAGCGATTCAAGAACAGCTTCTTCCCCTCCGCCATCAGGGAGGAGGTACAGGAGCCTGAAGACACACACTCAGCGATTCAGGAACAGCTTCTTCCCCTCCGCCATCAGGGAGGAGGTACAGGAGACTGAGGACACACACTCAGCGATTCAGGAACAGCTTCTTCCCCTCCGCCATCAGGGAGGAGGTACAGGAGCCTGAAGACACACACTCAGCGATTCAGGAACAGCTTCTTCCCCTCTGCCATCAGGGAGGAGGTACAGGAGCCTGAAGACACACACTCAGCGATTCAGGAACAGCTTCTCCCCCTCCGCCATCAGGGAGGAGGTACAGGAGCCTGAAGACACACACTCAGCGATTCAGGAACAGTTTCTCCCCCTCCGCCATCAGGGAGGAGGTACAGCAGCCTGAAGACACACACTCAGCGATTCAGGAACAGCTTCTTCCCCTCCGCCATCAGGGAGGAGGTACAGGAGCCTGAAGACACACACTCAGCGATTCAGGAACAGCTTCTCCCCCTCCGCCATCAGGGAGGAGGTACAGGAGCCTGAAGACACACACTCAGCGATTCGGGAACAGCTTCTGCCCCTCCGCCATCAGGGAGGAGGTACAGGAGCCTGAAGACACACACTCAGCGATTCAGAAACAGCTTCTTCCCCTCCACCATCAGGGAGGAGGTACAGGAGCCTGAAGACACACACTCAGCGATTCAGGAACAGCTTCTCCCCCTCCGCCATCAGGGAGGAGGTACAGGAGCCTGAAGACACACACTCAGCGATTCGGGAACAGCTTCTTCCCCTCCGCCATCAGGGAGGAGGTACAGGAGCCTGAAGACACACACTCAGCGATTCAGGAACAGCTTCTTCCCCTCCGCCATCACGGAGGAGGTACAGGAGCCTGAAGACACACACTCAGCGATTCAGAAACAGCTTCTTCCCCTCCGCCATCACGGAGGAGGTACAGGAGCCTGAAGACACACACTCAGCTATTCAGGAACAGCTTCTTCCCCTCCGCCATCAGGGAGGAGGTACAGAAGCCTGAAGTCACACACTCAGCGATTCAGGAACAGCTTCTTCCCCTCCGCCATCAGGGAGGAGGTACAGGAGCCTGAAGACACACAGTCAGCGATTCAGGAACTTCTTCTTCCCCTCCGCCATCAGGGAGGAGGTACAGGAGCCTGAAGACACACACTCAGCGATTCAAGAACAGCTTCTTCCCCTCCACCATCAGGGAGGAGGTACAGGAGCCTGAAGACACACACTCCGCGATTCGGGAACAGCTTCTTCCCCTCCACCATCAGGGAGGAGGTACAGGAGCCTGAAGACACACACTCAGCGATTCAGGAACAGCTTCTTCCCCTCCGCCATTAGGGAGTAGGTACAGGAGCCTGAAGGCACACACTCAGCGATTCAGGAACAGCTTCTTCCCCTCCGCCATCAGGGAGGAGGTACAGGAGCCTGAAGGCACACACTCAGCGATTCAGGAACAACTTCTTCCCTTCCGCCATCAGGGAGGAGGTACAGGAGCCTGAAGGCACACACTCAGCGATTAAGGAACAGCTTCTTCCCCTCCGCCATCAGGGAGGAGGTACTGGAGCCTGAAGACACACACTCAGCGATTCAGGAACAGCTTCTTCCCCTCCGCCATCAGGGAGGATGTACAGGAGCCTGAAGACACACACTCAGAGATTCAGAAACAGCTTCTTCCCCTCCGCCATCAGGGGGGAGCTACAGGAGCCTGAAGACACACACTCAGCGATTCAGAAACATCTTCTTCCCCTCCGCCATCAGGAAGGAGGTACAGGAGCCTGAAGACACACAGTCAGCGATTCAGGAACAGCTTCTTCCCCTCCGCCATCAGGGAGGAGGTACAGGAGCCTGAAGACACACAGTGAGCGATTCAGGAACAGCTTCTTCCCCTCGGCCATCAGGGAGGAGGTACAGGAGCCTGAAGACACACACTCAGCGATTCAGGAACAGCTTCTTCACCTCCGCCATCAGGGAGGAGGTACAGGAGCCTGAAGACACACAGTCAGCGATTCAGGAACAGCTTCTTCCCCTCGGCCTTCAGGGAGGAGGTACAGGAGCCTGAAGACACACAGTCAGCGATTCAGGAACAGCTTCTTCCCCTCCGCCTTCAGGGAGGAGGTACAGGAGCCTGAGGTCACACACTCAGCGATTCAAGAACAGCTTCTGCCCCTCCGCCATCAGGGAGGAGGTACAGGAGCCTGAAGACACACACTCAGCGATTCAGGAACAGCTTCCTCCCCTCCGCCATCAGGGAGGAGGTACAGGAGCCTGAAGACACACACTCAGCGATTCGGGAACAGCTTCTTCTCCTCCGCCATCAGGGCGGGGGTACAGGAGCCTGAAGACACACACTCAGCGATTCGGGAACAGCTTCTTCTCCTCCGCCATCAGGGAGGAGGTACAGGAGCCTGAAGACACACACTCAGCAATTCAGGAACAGCTTCTTCCCTCCGCCATCAGGGAGGAGGTACAGGAGCCTGAAGACACACACTCAGCGATTCGGGAACAGCTTCTTCCGCTCCGCCATCAGGGAGGAGGTACAGGAGCCTGAAGACACACACTCAGCAATTCCGGAACAGCTTCTTCCCCTCTGCCATCAGGGAGGAGGTACAGGAGCCTGAAGACACACACTCAGCGATTCGGGAACAGCTTCTGCCCCTCCGCCATCAGGGAGGAGGTACAGGAGCCTGAAGACACACACTCAGCGATTCGGGAACAGTTTCTTCCCCTCCGCCATCAGGGAGGAGGTACAGCAGCCTGAAGACACACACTCAGCGATTCAGGAACAGCTTCTTCCCCTCTGCCATCAGGGAGGAGGTACAGGAGCCTGAAGACACACACTCAGCGATTCAGGAACAGCTTCTCCCCCTCCGCCATCAGGGAGGAGGTACAGGAGCCTGAAGACACACACTCAGCGATTCGGGAACAGCTTCTGCCCCTCCGCCATCAGGGAGGAGGTACAGGAGCCTGAAGACACACACTCAGCGATTCAGAAACAGCTTCTTCCCCTCCACCATCAGGGAGGAGGTACAGGAGCCTGAAGACACACACTCAGCGATTCAAGAACAGCTTCTTCCCCTCCACCATCAGGGAGGAGGTACAGGAGCCTGAAGACACACACTCAGCGATTCGGGAACAGCTTCTTCCCCTCCACCATCAGGGAGGAGGTACAGGAGCCTGAAGACACACACTCAGCGATTCAGGAACAGCTTCTTCCCCTCCGCCATTAGGGAGGAGGTACAGGAGCCTGAAGGCACACACTCAGCGATTAAGGAACAGCTTCTTCCCCTCCGCCATCAGGGAGGAGGTACAGGAGCCTGAAGACACACACTCAGCGATTCAGGAACAGCTTCTTCCCCTCCGCCTTCAGGGAGGAGGTACAGGAGCCTGAGGTCACACACTCAGCGATTCAAGAACAGCTTCTGCCCCTCCGCCATCAGGGAGGAGGTACAGGATCCTGAAAACACACACTCAGCGATTCAGGAACAGCTTCTTCCCCTCCGCCATCAGGGAGGAGGTACAGGAGCCTGAAGACACACAGTCAGCGATTCAGGAACAGCTTCTTCCCCTCCGCCTTCAGGGAGGAGGTACAGGAGCCTGAAGTCACACACTCAGCGATTCAGGAACAGCTTCTTCCCCTCCGCCATCAGGGAGGAGGTACAGGAGCCTGAAGACACACTCTCAGCGATTCAGGAACAGCTTCTTCCCCTCCGCCATCACGGAGGAGGTACAGGAGCCTGAAGACACACACTCAGCGATTCAGAAACAGCTTCTTCCCCTCCGCCATCACGGAGGAGGTACAGGAGCCTGAAGACACACACTCAGCGATTCAGGAACAGCTTCTTCCCCTCCGCCATCAGGGAGGAGGTACAGAAGCCTGAAGTCACACACTCAGCGATTCAGGAACAGCTTCTTCCCCTCCGCCATCAGGGAGGAGGTACAGGAGCCTGAAGACACACAGTCAGCGATTCAGGAACTTCTTCTTCCCCTCCGCCATCAGGGAGGAGGTACAGGAGCCTGAAGACACACACTCAGCGATTCAAGAACAGCTTCTTCCCCTCCACCATCAGGGAGGAGGTACAGGAGCCTGAAGACACACACTCAGCGATTCGGGAACAGCTTCTTCCCCTCCACCATCAGGGAGGAGGTACAGGAGCCTGAAGACACACACTCAGCGATTCAGGAACAGCTTCTTCCCCTCCGCCATTAGGGAGGAGGTATAGGAGCCTGAAGGCACACACTCAGCGATTCAGGAACAGCTTCTTCCCCTCCGCCATCAGGGAGGAGGTACAGGAGCCTGAAGGCACACACTCAGCGATTCAGGAACAACTTCTTCCCTTCCGCCATCAGGGAGGAGGTACAGGAGCCTGAAGGCACACACTCAGCGATTAAGGAACAGCTGCTTCCCCTCCGCTATCAGGGAGGAGGTACAGGAGCCTGAAGACACACACTCAGCGATTCAGGAACAGCTTCTTCCCCTCCGCCATCAGGGAGGATGTACAGGAGCCTGAAGACACACACTCAGAGATTCAGAAACAGCTTCTTCCCCTCCGCCATCAGGGGGGAGGTACAGGAGCCTGAAGACACACACTCAGCGATTCAGAAACATCTTCTTCCCCTCCGCCATCAGGAAGGAGGTACAGGAGCCTGAAGACACACAGTCAGCGATTCAGGAACAGCTTCTTCCCCTCCGCCATCAGGGAGGAGGTACAGGAGCCTGAAGACACACACTCAGCGATTCAGGAACAGCTTCTTCCCCTCGGCCATCAGGGAGGAGGTACAGGAGCCTGAAGACACACACTCAGCGATTCAGGAACAGCTTCTTCACCTCCGCCATCAGGGAGGAGGTACAGGAGACTGAAGACACACAGTCAGCGATTCAGGAACAGCTTCTTCCCCTCGGCCTTCAGGGAGGAGGTACAGGAGCCTGAAGACACACAGTCAGCGATTCAGGAACAGCTTCTTCCCCTCCGCCTTCAGGGAGGAGGTACAGGAGCCTGAGGTCACACACTCTGCGATTCAAGAACAGCTTCTGCCCCTCCGCCATCAGGGAGGAGGTACAGGATCCTGAAGACACACACTCAGCGATTCAGGAACAGCTTCTTCCCCTCGGCCTTCAGGGAGGAGGTACAGGAGCCTGAAGACACACAGTCAGCGATTCAGGAACAGCTTCTTCCCCTCCGCCTTCAGGGAGGAGGTACAGGAGCCTGAGGTCACACACTCAGCGATTCAAGAACAGCTTCTGCCCCTCCGCCATCAGGGAGGAGGTACAGGATCCTGAAGACACACACTCAGCGATTCAGGAACAGCTTCTTCCCCTCCGCCATCAGGGAGGAGGTACAGGAGCCTGAAGACACACACTCAGCGATTCGGGAACAGCTTCATCCCCTCCACCATCAGGGAGGAGGTACAGGAGCCTGAAAACACACACTCAGCGATTCAGGAACAGCTTCTTCTCCTCCGCCATCAGGGAGGAGGTAATGGAGCCTGAAAACACACACTCTGCGATTCGGGAACAGCTTCTTCCTCTCCGCCATCAGGGAGGAGGTACAGGAGCCTGAAGACACACACTCAGCGATTCAGGAACAGCTTCCTCCCCTCCGCCATCAGGGAGGAGGTACAGGAGCCTGAAGACACACACTCAGCGATTCGGGAACAGCTTCTTCTCCTCCGCCATCAGGGCGGGGGTACAGGAGCCTGAAGACACACACTCAGCGATTCGGGAACAGCTTCTTCTCCTCCGCCATCAGGGAGGAGGTACAGGAGCCTGAAGACACACACTCAGCAATTCAGGAACAGCTTCTTCCCTCCGCCATCAGGGAGGAGGTACAGGAGCCTGAAGACACACACTCAGCGATTCGGGAACAGCTTCTTCCGCTCCGCCATCAGGGAGGAGGTACAGGAGCCTGAAGACACACACTCAGCAATTCAGGAACAGCTTCTTCCCCTCTGCCATCAGGGAGGAGGTACAGGAGCCTGAAGACACACACTCAGCGATTCAGGAACAGTTTCTTCCCCTCCGCCATCAGGGAGGAGGTACAGGAGCCTGAAGACACACAGTCAGCGATTCAGGAACAGCTTCTTCCCCTCCGCCTTCAGGGAGGAGGTACAGGAGCCTGAAGACACACAGTCAGCGATTCAGGAACAGCTTCTTCCCCTCCGCCTTCAGGGAGGAGGTACAGGAGCCTGAGGTCACACACTCAGCGATTCAAGAACAGCTTCTGCCCCTCCGCCATCAGGGAGGAGGTACAGGATCCTGAAGACACACACTCAGCGATTCAGGAACAGCTTCTTCCCCTCCGCCATCAGGGAGGAGGTACAGGAGCCTGAAGACACACAGTCAGCGATTCAGGAACAGCTTCTTCCCCTCCGCCTTCAGGGAGGAGGTACAGGAGCCTGAAGTCACACACTCAGCGATTCAGGAACAGCTTCTTCCCCTCCGCCATCAGGGAGGAGGTACAGGAGCCTGAAGACACACACTCAGCGATTCAGGAACAGCTTCTTCCCCTCCGCCATCACGGAGGAGGTACAGGAGACTGAAGACACACACTCAGCGATTCGGAAACAGCTTCTTCCCCTCCGCCATCACGGAGGAGGTACAGGAGCCTGAAGACACACACTCAGCGATTCAGGAACAGCTTCTTCCCCTCCGCCATCAGGGAGTAGGTACAGGAGCCTGAAGACACACAGTCAGCGATTCAGGAACTTCTTCTTCCCCTCCGCCATCAGGGAGGAGGTACAGGAGCCTGAAGACACACACTCAGCGATTCAAGAACAGCTTCTTCCCCTCCACCATCAGGGAGGAGGTACAGGAGCCTGAAGACACACACTCAGCGATTCGGGAACAGCTTCTTCCCCTCCACCATCAGGGAGGAGGTACAGGTGCCTGAAGACACACACTCAGCGATTCAGGAACAGCTTCTTCCCCTCCGCCATTAGGGAGGAGGTATAGGAGCCTGAAGGCACACACTCAGCGATTCAGGAACAGCTTCTTCCCCTCCGCCATCAGGGAGGAGGTACAGGTGCCTGAAGGCACACACTCAGCGATTCAGGAACAACTTCTTCCCTTCCGCCATCAGGGAGGAGGTACAGGAGCCTGAAGGCACACACTCAGCGATTAAGGAACAGCTTCTTCCCCTCCGCCATCAGGGAGGAGGTACAGGAGCCTGAAGACACACACTCAGCGATTCAGGAACAGCTTCTTCCCCTCCGCCATCAGGGAGGATGTACAGGAGCCTGAAGACACACACTCAGAGATTCAGAAACAGCTTCTTCCCCTCCGCCTTCAGGGAGGAGGTACAGGAGCCTGAAGTCACACACTCAGCGATTCAGGAACAGCTTCTTCCCCTCCGCCATCAGGGAGGAGGTACAGGAGCCTGAAGACACACTCTCAGCGATTCAGGAACAGCTTCTTCCCCTCCGCCATCACGGAGGAGGTACAGGAGCCTGAAGACACACACTCAGCGATTCAGAAACAGCTTCTTCCCCTCCGCCATCACGGAGGAGGTACAGGAGCCTGAAGACACACACTCAGCGATTCAGGAACAGCTTCTTCCCCTCCGCCATCAGGGAGGAGGTACAGAAGCCTGAAGTCACACACTCAGCGATTCAGGAACAGCTTCTTCCCCTCCGCCATCAGGGAGGAGGTACAGGAGCCTGAAGACACACAGTCAGCGATTCAGGAACTTCTTCTTCCCCTCCGCCATCAGGGAGGAGGTACAGGAGCCTGAAGACACACACTCAGCGATTCAAGAACAGCTTCTTCCCCTCCACCATCAGGGAGGAGGTACAGGAGCCTGAAGACACACACTCAGCGATTCGGGAACAGCTTCTTCCCCTCCACCATCAGGGAGGAGGTACAGGAGCCTGAAGACACACACTCAGCGATTCAGGAACAGCTTCTTCCCCTCCGCCATTAGGGAGGAGGTATAGGAGCCTGAAGGCACACACTCAGCGATTCAGGAACAGCTTCTTCCCCTCCGCCATCAGGGAGGAGGTACAGGAGCCTGAAGGCACACACTCAGCGATTCAGGAACAACTTCTTCCCTTCCGCCATCAGGGAGGAGGTACAGGAGCCTGAAGGCACACACTCAGCGATTAAGGAACAGCTGCTTCCCCTCCGCTATCAGGGAGGAGGTACAGGAGCCTGAAGACACACACTCAGCGATTCAGGAACAGCTTCTTCCCCTCCGCCATCAGGGAGGATGTACAGGAGCCTGAAGACACACACTCAGAGATTCAGAAACAGCTTCTTCCCCTCCGCCATCAGGGGGGAGGTACAGGAGCCTGAAGACACACACTCAGCGATTCAGAAACATCTTCTTCCCCTCCGCCATCAGGAAGGAGGTACAGGAGCCTGAAGACACACAGTCAGCGATTCAGGAACAGCTTCTTCCCCTCCGCCATCAGGGAGGAGGTACAGGAGCCTGAAGACACACACTCAGCGATTCAGGAACAGCTTCTTCCCCTCGGCCATCAGGGAGGAGGTACAGGAGCCTGAAGACACACACTCAGCGATTCAGGAACAGCTTCTTCACCTCCGCCATCAGGGAGGAGGTACAGGAGACTGAAGACACACAGTCAGCGATTCAGGAACAGCTTCTTCCCCTCGGCCTTCAGGGAGGAGGTACAGGAGCCTGAAGACACACAGTCAGCGATTCAGGAACAGCTTCTTCCCCTCCGCCTTCAGGGAGGAGGTACAGGAGCCTGAGGTCACACACTCTGCGATTCAAGAACAGCTTCTGCCCCTCCGCCATCAGGGAGGAGGTACAGGATCCTGAAGACACACACTCAGCGATTCAGGAACAGCTTCTTCCCCTCGGCCTTCAGGGAGGAGGTACAGGAGCCTGAAGACACACAGTCAGCGATTCAGGAACAGCTTCTTCCCCTCCGCCTTCAGGGAGGAGGTACAGGAGCCTGAGGTCACACACTCAGCGATTCAAGAACAGCTTCTGCCCCTCCGCCATCAGGGAGGAGGTACAGGATCCTGAAGACACACACTCAGCGATTCAGGAACAGCTTCTTCCCCTCCGCCATCAGGGAGGAGGTACAGGAGCCTGAAGACACACACTCAGCGATTCGGGAACAGCTTCATCCCCTCCACCATCAGGGAGGAGGTACAGGAGCCTGAAAACACACACTCAGCGATTCAGGAACAGCTTCTTCTCCTCCGCCATCAGGGAGGAGGTAATGGAGCCTGAAAACACACACTCTGCGATTCGGGAACAGCTTCTTCCTCTCCGCCATCAGGGAGGAGGTACAGGAGCCTGAAGACACACACTCAGCGATTCAGGAACAGCTTCCTCCCCTCCGCCATCAGGGAGGAGGTACAGGAGCCTGAAGACACACACTCAGCGATTCGGGAACAGCTTCTTCTCCTCCGCCATCAGGGCGGGGGTACAGGAGCCTGAAGACACACACTCAGCGATTCGGGAACAGCTTCTTCTCCTCCGCCATCAGGGAGAAGGTACAGGAGCCTGAAGACACACACTCAGCAATTCAGGAACAGCTTCTTCCCTCCGCCATCAGGGAGGAGGTACAGGAGCCTGAAGACACACACTCAGCGATTCGGGAACAGCTTCTTCCGCTCCGCCATCAGGGAGGAGGTACAGGAGCCTGAAGACACACACTCAGCAATTCAGGAACAGCTTCTTCCCCTCTGCCATCAGGGAGGAGGTACAGGAGCCTGAAGACACACACTCAGCGATTCAGGAACAGTTTCTTCCCCTCCGCCATCAGGGAGGAGGTACAGGAGCCTGAAGACACACAGTCAGCGATTCAGGAACAGCTTCTTCCCCTCCGCCTTCAGGGAGGAGGTACAGGAGCCTGAAGACACACAGTCAGCGATTCAGGAACAGCTTCTTCCCCTCCGCCTTCAGGGAGGAGGTACAGGAGCCTGAGGTCACACACTCAGCGATTCAAGAACAGCTTCTGCCCCTCCGCCATCAGGGAGGAGGTACAGGATCCTGAAGACACACACTCAGCGATTCAGGAACAGCTTCTTCCCCTCCGCCATCAGGGAGGAGGTACAGGAGCCTGAAGACACACAGTCAGCGATTCAGGAACAGCTTCTTCCCCTCCGCCTTCAGGGAGGAGGTACAGGAGCCTGAAGTCACACACTCAGCGATTCAGGAACAGCTTCTTCCCCTCCGCCATCAGGGAGGAGGTACAGGAGCCTGAAGACACACACTCAGCGATTCAGGAACAGCTTCTTCCCCTCCGCCATCACGGAGGAGGTACAGGAGACTGAAGACACACACTCAGCGATTCGGAAACAGCTTCTTCCCCTCCGCCATCACGGAGGAGGTACAGGAGCCTGAAGACACACACTCAGCGATTCAGGAACAGCTTCTTCCCCTCCGCCATCAGGGAGTAGGTACAGGAGCCTGAAGACACACAGTCAGCGATTCAGGAACTTCTTCTTCCCCTCCGCCATCAGGGAGGAGGTACAGGAGCCTGAAGACACACACTCAGCGATTCAAGAACAGCTTCTTCCCCTCCACCATCAGGGAGGAGGTACAGGAGCCTGAAGACACACACTCAGCGATTCGGGAACAGCTTCTTCCCCTCCACCATCAGGGAGGAGGTACAGGAGCCTGAAGACACACACTCAGCGATTCAGGAACAGCTTCTTCCCCTCCGCCATTAGGGAGGAGGTATAGGAGCCTGAAGGCACACACTCAGCGATTCAGGAACAGCTTCTTCCCCTCCGCCATCAGGGAGGAGGTACAGGTGCCTGAAGGCACACACTCAGCGATTCAGGAACAACTTCTTCCCTTCCGCCATCAGGGAGGAGGTACAGGAGCCTGAAGGCACACACTCAGCGATTAAGGAACAGCTTCTTCCCCTCCGCCATCAGGGAGGAGGTACAGGAGCCTGAAGACACACACTCAGCGATTCAGGAACAGCTTCTTCCCCTCCGCCATCAGGGAGGATGTACAGGAGCCTGAAGACACACACTCAGAGATTCAGAAACAGCTTCTTCCCCTCCGCCATCAGGGGGGAGGTACAGGAGCCTGAAGACACACACTCAGCGATTCAGAAACATCTTCTTCCCCTCCGCCATCAGGAAGGAGGTACAGGAGCCTGAAGACACACAGTCAGCGATTCAGGAACAGCTTCTTCCCCTCCGCCATCAGGGAGGAGGTACAGGAGCCTGAAGACACACACTCAGCGATTCAGGAACAGCTTCTTCCCCTCGGCCATCAGGGAGGAGGTACAGGAGCCTGAAGACACACACTCAGCGATTCAGGAACAGCTTCTTCACCTCCGCCATCAGGGAGGAGGTACAGGAGACTGAAGACACACAGTCAGCGATTCAGGAACAGCTTCTTCCCCTCGGCCTTCAGGGAGGAGGTACAGGAGCCTGAAGACACACAGTCAGCGATTCAGGAACAGCTTCTTCCCCTCCGCCTTCAGGGAGGAGGTACAGGAGCCTGAGGTCACACACTCAGCGATTCAAGAACAGCTTCTTCCCCTCTGCCATCAGGGAGGAGGTACAGGAGCCTGAAGACACACACTCAGCGATTCAGGAACAGTTTCTTCCCCTCCGCCATCAGGGAGGAGGTACAGGAGCCTGAAGACACACAGTCAGCGATTCAGGAACAGCTTCTTCCCCTCCGCCTTCAGGGAGGAGGTACAGGAGCCTGAAGACACACAGTCAGCGATTCAGGAACAGCTTCTTCCCCTCCGCCTTCAGGGAGGAGGTACAGGAGCCTGAGGTCACACACTCAGCGATTCAAGAACAGCTTCTGCCCCTCCGCCATCAGGGAGGAGGTACAGGATCCTGAAGACACACACTCAGCGATTCAGGAACAGCTTCTTCCCCTCCGCCATCAGGGAGGAGGTACAGGAGCCTGAAGACACACAGTCAGCGATTCAGGAACAGCTTCTTCCCCTCCGCCTTCAGGGAGGAGGTACAGGAGCCTGAAGTCACACACTCAGCGATTCAGGAACAGCTTCTTCCCCTCCGCCATCAGGGAGGAGGTACAGGAGCCTGAAGACACACACTCAGCGATTCAGGAACAGCTTCTTCCCCTCCGCCATCACGGAGGAGGTACAGGAGACTGAAGACACACACTCAGCGATTCGGAAACAGCTTCTTCCCCTCCGCCATCACGGAGGAGGTACAGGAGCCTGAAGACACACACTCAGCGATTCAGGAACAGCTTCTTCCCCTCCGCCATCAGGGAGTAGGTACAGGAGCCTGAAGACACACAGTCAGCGATTCAGGAACTTCTTCTTCCCCTCCGCCATCAGGGAGGAGGTACAGGAGCCTGAAGACACACACTCAGCGATTCAAGAACAGCTTCTT
Organism: Hypanus sabinus; assembly: GCF_030144855.1. Lineage (NCBI taxonomy): Eukaryota > Metazoa > Chordata > Chondrichthyes > Myliobatiformes > Dasyatidae > Hypanus > Hypanus sabinus. The sequence goes on from NW_026778986.1 coordinate 325,556, forward strand.
CCCCTCCACCATCAGGGAGGAGGTACAGGAGCCTGAAGACACACACTCAGCGATTCAGGAACAGCTTCTTCCCCTCCACCATCAGGGAGGAGGTACAGGAGCCTGAAGACACACACTCAGCGATTCGGGAACAGCTTCTTCCCCTCCACCATCAGGGAGGAGGTACAGGTGCCTGAAGGCACACACTCAGCGATTCAGGAACAACTTCTTCCCTTCCGCCATCAGGGAGGAGGTACAGGAGCCTGAAGGCACACACTCAGCGATTCAGGAACAGCTTCTTCCCCTCGGCCATCAGGGAGGAGGTACAGGAGCCTGAAGACACACACTCAGCGATTCAGGAACAGCTTCTTCACCTCCGCCATCAGGGAGGAGGTACAGGAGACTGAAGACACACAGTCAGCGATTCAGGAACAGCTTCTTCCCCTCGGCCTTCAGGGAGGAGGTACAGGAGCCTGAAGACACACAGTCAGCGATTCAGGAACAGCTTCTTCCCCTCCGCCTTCAGGGAGGAGGTACAGGAGCCTGAGGTCACACACTCAGCGATTCAAGAACAGCTTCTGCCCCTCCGCCATCAGGGAGGAGGTACAGGATCCTGAAGACACACACTCAGCGATTCAGGAACAGCTTCTTCCCCTCGGCCTTCAGGGAGGAGGTACAGGAGCCTGAAGACACACAGTCAGCGATTCAGGAACAGCTTCTTCCCCTCCGCCTTCAGGGAGGAGGTACAGGAGCCTGAGGTCACACACTCAGCGATTCAAGAACAGCTTCTGCCCATCCGCCATCAGGGAGGAGGTACAGGATCCTGAAGACACACACTCAGCGATTCAGGAACAGCTTCTTCCCCTCCGCCATCAGGGAGGAGGTACAGGAGCCTGAAGACACACACTCAGCGATTCGGGAACAGCTTCATCCCCTCCACCATCAGGGAGGAGGTACAGGAGCCTGAAAACACACACTCAGCGATTCAGGAACAGCTTCTTCTCCTCCGCCATCAGGGAGGAGGTAATGGAGCCTGAAAACACACACTCAGCGATTCGGGAACAGCTTCTTCCTCTCCGCCATCAGGGAGGAGGTACAGGAGCCTGAAGACACACACTCAGCGATTCAGGAACAGCTTCCTCCCCTCCGCCATCAGGGAGGAGGTACAGGAGCCTGAAGACACACACTCAGCGATTCGGGAACAGCTTCTTCTCCTCCGCCATCAGGGCGGGGGTACAGGAGCCTGAAGACACACACTCAGCGATTCGGGAACAGCTTCTTCTCCTCCGCCATCAGGGAGGAGGTACAGGAGCCTGAAGACACACACTCAGCAATTCAGGAACAGCTTCTTCCCTCCGCCATCAGGGAGGAGGTACAGGAGCCTGAAGACACACACTCAGCGATTCGGGAACAGCTTCTTCCGCTCCGCCATCAGGGAGGAGGTACAGGAGCCTGAAGACACACACTCAGCAATTCAGGAACAGCTTCTTCCCCTCTGCCATCAGGGAGGAGGTACAGGAGCCTGAAGACACACACTCAGCGATTCAGGAACAGTTTCTTCCCCTCCGCCATCAAGGAGGAGGTACAGGAGCCTGAAGACACACAGTCAGCGATTCAGGAACAGCTTGTTCCCCTCCGCCTTCAGGGAGGAGGTACAGGAGCCTGAAGTCACACACTCAGCGATTCAGGAACAGCTTCTTCCCCTCCGCCATCAGGGAGGAGGTACAGGAGCCTGAAGACACACACTCAGCGATTCAGGAACAGCTTCTTCCCCTCCGCCATCACGGAGGAGGTACAGGAGCCTGAAGACACACACTCAGCGATTCAGAAACAGCTTCTTCCCCTCCGCCATCACGGAGGAGGTACAGGAGCCTGAAGACACACACTCAGCTATTCAGGAACAGCTTCTTCCCCTCCGCCATCAGGGAGGAGGTACAGAAGCCTGAGGTCACACACTCAGCGATTCAGGAACAGCTTCTTCCCCTCCGCCATCAGGGAGGAGGTACAGGAGCCTGAAGACACACAGTCAGCGATTCAGGAACTTCTTCTTCCCCTCCGCCATCAGGGAGGAGGTACAGGAGCCTGAAGACACACACTCAGCGATTCAAGAACAGCTTCTTCCCCTCCACCATCAGGGAGGAGGTACAGGAGCCTGAAGACACACACTCCGCGATTCGGGAACAGCTTCTTCCCCTCCACCATCAGGGAGGAGGTACAGGAGCCTGAAGACACACACTCAGCGATTCAGGAACAGCTTCTTCCCCTCCGCCATTAGGGAGGAGGTACAGGAGCCTGAAGGCACACACTCAGCGATTCAGGAACAGCTTCTTCCCCTCCGCCATCAGGGAGGAGGTACAGGAGCCTGAAGGCACACACTCAGCGATTCAGGAACAACTTCTTCCCTTCCGCCATCAGGGAGGAGGTACAGGAGCCTGAAGGCACACACTCAGCGATTAAGGAACAGCTTCTTCCCCTCCGCCATCAGGGAGGAGGTACTGGAGCCTGAAGACACACAGTCAGCGATTCAGGAACAGCTTCTTCCCCTCCGCCTTCAGGGAGGAGGTACAGGAGCCTGAGGTCACACACTCAGCGATTCAAGAACAGCTTCTGCCCCTCCGCCATCAGGGAGGAGGTACAGGAGCCTGAAGACACACACTCAGCGATTCAGGAACAGCTTCTTCCCCTCCGCCATCAGGGAGGATGTACAGGAGCCTGAAGACACACACTCAGAGATTCAGAAACAGCTTCTTCCCCTCCGCCATCAGGGGGGAGCTACAGGAGCCTGAAGACACACACTCAGCGATTCAGAAACATCTTCTTCCCCTCCGCCATCAGGAAGGAGGTACAGGAGCCTGAAGACACACAGTCAGCGATTCAGGAACAGCTTCTTCCCCTCCGCCATCAGGGAGGAGGTACAGGAGCCTGAAGACACACAGTGAGCGATTCAGGAACAGCTTCTTCCCCTCGGCCATCAGGGAGGAGGTACAGGAGCCTGAAGACACACACTCAGCGATTCAGGAACAGCTTCTTCACCTCCGCCATCAGGGAGGAGGTACAGGAGCCTGAAGACACACAGTCAGCGATTCAGGAACAGCTTCTTCCCCTCGGCCTTCAGGGAGGAGGTACAGGAGCCTGAAGACACACAGTCAGCGATTCAGGAACAGCTTCTTCCCCTCCGCCTTCAGGGAGGAGGTACAGGAGCCTGAGGTCACACACTCAGCGATTCAAGAACAGCTTCTGCCCCTCCGCCATCAGGGAGGAGGTACAGGAGCCTGAAGACACACACTCAGCGATTCAGGAACAGCTTCCTCCCCTCCGCCATCAGGGAGGAGGTACAGGAGCCTGAAGACACACACTCAGCGATTCGGGTACAGCTTCTTCTCCTCCGCCATCAGGGCGGGGGTACAGGAGCCTGAAGACACACACTCAGCGATTCGGGAACAGCTTCTTCTCCTCCGCCATCAGGGAGGAGGTACAGGAGCCTGAAGACACACACTCAGCAATTCAGGAACAGCTTCTTCCCTCCGCCATCAGGGAGGAGGTACAGGAGCCTGAAGACACACACTCAGCGATTCGGGAACAGCTTCTTCCGCTCCGCCATCAGGGAGGAGGTACAGGAGCCTGAAGACACACACTCAGCAATTCAGGAACAGCTTCTTCCCCTCTGCCATCAGGGAGGAGGTACAGGAGCCTGAAGACACACACTCAGCGATTCGGGAACAGCTTCTGCCCCTCCGCCATCAGGGAGGAGGTACAGGAGCCTGAAGACACACACTCAGCGATTCAGGAACAGTTTCTTACCCTCCGCCATCAGGGAGGAGGTACAGCAGCCTGAAGACACACACTCAGCGATTCAGGAACAGCTTCTTCCCCTCTGCCATCAGGGAGGAGGTACAGGAGCCTGAAGACACACACTCAGCGATTCAGGAACAGCTTCTCCCCCTCCGCCATCAGGGAGGAGGTACAGGAGCCTGAAGACACACACTCAGCGATTCGGGAACAGCTTCTGCCCCTCCGCCATCAGGGAGGAGGTACAGGAGCCTGAAGACACACACTCAGCGATTCAGAAACAGCTTCTTCCCCTCCACCATCAGGGAGGAGGTACAGGAGCCTGAAGACACACACTCAGCGATTCAAGAACAGCTTCTTCCCCTCCACCATCAGGGAGGAGGTACAGGAGCCTGAAGACACACACTCAGCGATTCGGGAACAGCTTCTTCCCCTCCACCATCAGGGAGGAGGTACAGGAGCCTGAAGACACACACTCAGCGATTCAGGAACAGCTTCTTCCCCTCCGCCATTAGGGAGGAGGTACAGGAGCCTGAAGGCACACACTCAGCGATTCAGGAACAGCTTCTTCCCATCCGCCATCAGGGAGGAGGTACAGGAGCCTGAAGGCACACACTCAGCGATTCAGGAACAACTTCTTCCCTTCCGCCATCAGGGAGGAGGTACAGGAGCCTGAAGGCACACACTCAGCGATTAAGGAACAGCTTCTTCCCCTCCGCCATCAGGGAGGAGGTACAGGAGCCTGAAGACACACACTCAGCGATTCAGGAACAGCTTCTTCCCCTCCGCCTTCAGGGAGGAGGTACAGGAGCCTGAGGTCACACACTCAGCGATTCAAGAACAGCTTCTGCCCCTCCGCCATCAGGGAGGAGGTACAGGATCCTGAAAACACACACTCAGCGATTCAGGAACAGCTTCTTCCCCTCCGCCATCAGGGAGGAGGTACAGGAGCCTGAAGACACACAGTCAGCGATTCAGGAACAGCTTCTTCCCCTCCGCCTTCAGGGAGGAGGTACAGGAGCCTGAAGTCACACACTCAGCGATTCAGGAACAGCTTCTTCCCCTCCGCCATCAGGGAGGAGGTACAGGAGCCTGAAGACACACACTCAGCGATTCAGAAACAGCTTCTTCCCCTCCGCCATCACGGAGGAGGTACAGGAGCCTGAAGACACACACTCAGCGATTCAGGAACAGCTTCTTCCCCTCCGCCATCAGGGAGGAGGTACAGAAGCCTGAAGTCACACACTCAGCGATCCAGGAACAGCTTCTTCCCCTCCGCCATCAGGGAGGAGGTACAGGAGCCTGAAGACACACAGTCAGCGATTCAGGAACTTCTTCTTCCCCTCCGCCATCAGGGAGGAGGTACAGGAGCCTGAAGACACACACTCAGCGATTCAAGAACAGCTTCTTCCCCTCCACTATCAGGGAGGAGGTACAGGAGCCTGAAGACACACACTCAGCGATTCGGGAACAGCTTCTTCCCCTCCACCATCAGGGAGGAGGTACAGGAGCCTGAAGACACACACTCAGCGATTCAGGAACAGCTTCTTCCCCTCCGCCATTAGGGAGGAGGTATAGGAGCCTGAAGGCACACACTCAGCGATTCAGGAACAGCTTCTTCCCCTCCGCCATCAGGGAGGAGGTACAGGAGCCTGAAGGCACACACTCAGCGATTCAGGAACAACTTCTTCCCTTCCGCCATCAGGGAGGAGGTACAGGAGCCTGAAGGCACACACTCAGCGATTAAGGAACAGCTTCTTCCCCTCCGCCATCAGGGAGGAGGTACAGGAGCCTGAAGACACACACTCAGCGATTCAGGAACAGCTTCTTCCCCTCCGCCATCAGGGAGGATGTACAGGAGCCTGAAGACACACACTCAGAGATTCAGAAACAGCTTCTTCCCCTCCGCCATCAGGGGGGAGGTACAGGATCCTGAAGACACACACTCAGCGATTCAGAAACATCTTCTTCCCCTCCGCCATCAGGAAGGAGGTACAGGAGCCTGAAGACACACAGTCAGCGATTCAGGAACAGCTTCTTCCCCTCCGCCATCAGGGAGGAGGTACAGGAGCCTGAAGACACACACTCAGCGATTCAGGAACAGCTTCTTCCCCTCGGCCATCAGGGAGGAGGTACAAGAGCCTGAAGACACACACTCAGCGATTCAGGAACAGCTTCTTCACCTCCGCCATCAGGGAGGAGGTACAGGAGACTGAAGACACACAGTCAGCGATTCAGGAACAGCTTCTTCCCCTCGGCCTTCAGGGAGGAGGTACAGGAGCCTGAAGACACACAGTCAGCGATTCAGGAACAGCTTCTTCCCCTCCGCCTTCAGGGAGGAGGTACAGGAGCCTGAGGTCACACACTCAGCGATTCAAGAACAGCTTCTGCCCCTCCGCCATCAGGGAGGAGGTACAGGATCCTGAAGACACACACTCAGCGATTCAGGAACAGCTTCTTCCCCTCGGCCTTCAGGGAGGAGGTACAGGAGCCTGAAGACACACAGTCAGCGATTCAGGAACAGCTTCTTCCCCTCCGCCTTCAGGGAGGAGGTACAGGAGCCTGAGGTCACACACTCAGCGATTCAAGAACAGCTTCTGCCCCTCCGCCATCAGGGAGGAGGTACAGGATCCTGAAGACACACACTCAGCGATTCAGGAACAGCTTCTTCCCCTCCGCCATCAGGGAGGAGGTACAGGAGCCTGAAGACACACACTCAGCGATTCGGGAACAGCTTCATCCCCTCCACCATCAGGGAGGAGGTACAGGAGCCTGAAAACACACACTCAGCGATTCAGGAACAGCTTCTTCTCCTCCGCCATCAGGGAGGAGGTAATGGAGCCTGAAAACACACACTCTGCGATTCGGGAACAGCTTCTTCCTCTCCGCCGTCAGGGAGGCGGTACAGGAGCCTGAAGACACACACTCAGCGATTCAGGAACAGCTTCCTCCCCTCCGCCATCAGGGAGGAGGTACAGGAGCCTGAAGACACACACTCAGCGATTCAGGAACAGCTTCCTCCCCTCCGCCATCAGGGAGGAGGTACAGGAGCCTGAAGACACACACTCAGCGATTCGGGAACAGCTTCTTCTCCTCCGCCATCAGGGCGGGGGTACAGGAGCCTGAAGACACACACTCAGCGATTCGGGAACAGCTTCTTCTCCTCCGCCATCAGGGAGGAGGTACAGGAGCCTGAAGACACACACTCAGCAATTCAGGAACAGCTTCTTCCCTCCGCCATCAGAGAGGAGGTACAGGAGCCTGAAGACACACACTCAGCGATTCGGGAACAGCTTCTTCCGCTCCGCCATCAGGGAGGAGGTACAGGAGCCTGAAGACACACACTCAGCAATTCAGGAACAGCTTCTTCCCCTCTGCCATCAGGGAGGAGGTACAGGAGCCTGAAGACACACACTCAGCGATTCAGGAACAGTTTCTTCCCCTCCGCCATCAGGGAGGAGGTACAGGAGCCTGAAGACACACAGTCAGCGATTCAGGAACAGCTTCTTCCCCTCCGCCTTCAGGGAGGTGGTACAGGAGCCTGAAGAAACACAGTCAGCGATTCAGGAACAGCTTCTTCCCCTCCGCCTTCAGGGAGGAGGTACAGGAGCCTGAGGTCACACACTCAGCGATTCAAGAACTGCTTCTGCCCCTCCGCCATCAGGGAGGAGGTACAGGATCCTGAAGACACACACTCAGCGATTCAGGAACAGCTTCTTCCCCTCCGCCATCAGGGAGGAGGTACAGGAGCCTGAAGACACACAGTCAGCGATTCAGGAACAGCTTCTTCCCCTCCGCCTTCAGGGAGGAGGTACAGGAGCCTGAAGTCACACTCTCAGCGATTCAGGAACAGCTTCTTCCCCTCCGCCATCAGGGAGGAGGTACAGGAGCCTGAAGACACACACTCAGCGATTCAGGAACAGCTTCTTCACCTCCGCCATCAGGGAGGAGGTACAGGAGACTGAAGACACACAGTCAGCGATTCAGGAACAGCTTCTTCCCCTCGGCCTTCAGGGAGGAGGTACAGGAGCCTGAAGACACACAGTCAGCGATTCAGGAACAGCTTCTTCCCCTCCGCCTTCAGGGAGGAGGTACAGGAGCCTGAGGTCACACACTCAGCGATTCAAGAACAGCTTCTGCCCCTCCGCCATCAGGGAGGAGGTACAGGATCCTGAAGACACACACTCAGCGATTCAGGAACAGCTTCTTCCCCTCGGCCTTCAGGGAGGAGGTACAGGAGCCTGAAGACACACAGTCAGCGATTCAGGAACAGCTTCTTCCCCTCCGCCTTCAGGGAGGAGGTACAGGAGCCTGAGGTCACACACTCAGCGATTCAAGAACAGCTTCTGCCCCTCCGCCATCAGGGAGGAGGTACAGGATCCTGAAGACACACACTCAGCGATTCAGGAACAGCTTCTTCCCCTCCGCCATCAGGGAGGAGGTACAGGAGCCTGAAGACACACACTCAGCGATTCGGGAACAGCTTCATCCCCTCCACCATCAGGGAGGAGGTACAGGAGCCTGAAAACACACACTCAGCGATTCAGGAACAGCTTCTTCTCCTCCGCCATCAGGGAGGAGGTAATGGAGCCTGAAAACACACACTCAGCGATTCGGGAACAGCTTCTTCCTCTCCGCCATCAGGGAGGAGGTACAGGAGCCTGAAGACACACACTCAGCGATTCAGGAACAGCTTCCTCCCCTCCGCCATCAGGGAGGAGGTACAGGAGCCTGAAGACACACACTCAGCGATTCGGGAACAGCTTCTTCTCCTCCGCCATCAGGGCGGGGGTACAGGAGCCTGAAGACACACACTCAGCGATTCGGGAACAGCTTCTTCTCCTCCGCCATCAGGGAGGAGGTACAGGAGCCTGAAGACACACACTCAGCAATTCAGGAACAGCTTCTTCCCTCCGCCATCAGGGAGGAGGTACAGGAGCCTGAAGACACACACTCAGCGATTCGGGAACAGCTTCTTCCGCTCCGCCATCAGGGAGGAGGTACAGGAGCCTGAAGACACACACTCAGCAATTCAGGAACAGCTTCTTCCCCTCTGCCATCAGGGAGGAGGTACAGGAGCCTGAAGACACACACTCAGCGATTCAGGAACAGTTTCTTCCCCTCCGCCATCAAGGAGGAGGTACAGGAGCCTGAAGACACACAGTCAGCGATTCAGGAACAGCTTCTTCCCCTCCGCCTTCAGGGAGGAGGTACAGGAGCCTGAAGACACACAGTCAGCGATTCAGGAACAGCTTCTTCCCCTCCGCCTTCAGGGAGGAGGTACAGGAGCCTGAGGTCACACACTCAGCGATTCAAGAACAGCTTCTGCCCCTCCGCCATCAGGGAGGAGGTACAGGATGCTGAAGACACACACTCAGCGATTCAGGAACAGCTTCTTCCCCTCCGCCATCAGGGAGGAGGTACAGGAGCCTGAAGACACACAGTCAGCGATTCAGGAACAGCTTCTTCCCCTCCGCCTTCAGGGAGGAGGTACAGGAGCCTGAAGTCACACACTCAGCGATTCAGGAACAGCTTCTTCCCCTCCGCCATCAGGGAGGAGGTACAGGAGCCTGAAGACACACACTCAGCGATTCAGGAACAGCTTCTTCCCCTCCACCATCACGGAGGAGGTACAGGAGCCTGAAGACACACACTCAGCGATTCAGAAACAGCTTCTTCCCCTCCGCCATCACGGAGGAGGTACAGGAGCCTGAAGACACACACTCAGCGATTCAGGAACAGCTTCTTCCCCTCCGCCATCAGGGAGTAGGTACAGGAGCCTGAAGTCACACACTCAGCGATTCAGGGACAGCTTCTTCCTCTCCGCCATCAGGGAGGAGGTACAGGAGCCTGAAGACACACAGTCAGCGATTCAGGAACTTCTTCTTCCCCTCCGCCATCAGGGAGGAGGTACAGGAGCCTGAAGACACACACTCAGCGATTCAAGAACAGCTTCTTCACCTCCACCATCAGGGAGGAGGTACAGGAGCCTGAAGACACACACTCAGCGATTCGGGAACAGCTTCATCCCCTCCACCATCAGGGAGGAGGTACAGGAGCCTGAAGACACACACTCAGCGATTCAGAAACAGCTTCTTCCCCTCCGCCTTCAGGGAGGAGGTACAGGAGCCTGAGGTCACACACTCAGCGATTCAAGAACAGCTTCTGCCCCTCCGCCATCAGGGAGGAGGTACAGGATCCTGAAAACACACACTCAGCGATTCAGAAACAGCTTCTTCCCCTCTGCCATCAGGGAGGAGGTACAGGAGCCTGAAGACACACACTCAGCGATTCAGGAACAGTTTCTTCCCCTCCGCCATCAGGGAGGAGGTACAGGAGCCTGAAGACACACACTCAGCGATTCAGGAACAGCTTCTTCCCCTCCGCCATCAGGGAGGAGGTACAGGAGCCTGAAGACACACACTCAGCGATTCAGGAACAGCTTCTTCCCCTCCGCCATCAGGGAGTAGGTACAGGAGCCTGAAGTCACACACTCAGCGATTCAGGGACAGCTTCTTCCTCTCCGCCATCAGGGAGGAGGTACAGGAGCCTGAAGACACACAGTCAGCGATTCAGGAACTTCTTCTTCCCCTCCGCCATCAGGGAGGAGGTACAGGAGCCTGAAGACACACACTCAGCGATTCAAGAACAGCTTCTTCACCTCCACCATCAGGGAGGAGGTACAGGAGCCTGAAGACACACACTCAGCGATTCGGGAACAGCTTCATCCCCTCCACCATCAGGGAGGAGGTACAGGAGCCTGAAGACACACACTCAGCGATTCAGAAACAGCTTCTTCCCCTCCGCCTTCAGGGAGGAGGTACAGGAGCCTGAGGTCACACACTCAGCGATTCAAGAACAGCTTCTGCCCCTCCGCCATCAGGGAGGAGGTACAGGATCCTGAAAACACACACTCAGCGATTCAGAAACAGCTTCTTCCCCTCTGCCATCAGGGAGGAGGTACAGGAGCCTGAAGACACACACTCAGCGATTCAGGAACAGTTTCTTCCCCTCCGCCATCAGGGAGGAGGTACAGGAGCCTGAAGACACACACTCAGCGATTCAGGAACAGCTTCTTCCCCTCCGCCATCAGGGAGGAGGTACAGGAGCCTGAAGACACACAGTCAGCGATTCAGGAACAGCTTCTTCCCCTCCGCCTTCAGGGAGGAGGTACAGGAGTCTGAGGTCACACACTCAGCGATTCAAGAACAGCTTCTGCCCCTCCGCCATCAGGGAGGAGGTACAGGATCCTGAAAACACACACTCAGCGATTCAGGAACAGCTTCTTCCCCTCCGCCATCAGGGAGGAGGTACAGGAGCCTGAAGACACACACTCAGCGATTCAGGAACATCTTCTTCCCCTCCGCCTTCAGGGAGGAGGTACAGGAGCCTGAAGACACACACTCAGCGATTCAGAAACAGCTTCTTCCCCTCCACCATCAGGGAGGAGGTACAGGAGCCTGAAGACACACACTCAGCGATTCAGGAACACCTTCTTCCCCTCCGCCATCAGGGAGGAGGTACAGGAGCCTGAAGACACACAGTCAGCGATTCAGGAACAGCTTCTTTCCCTCCGCCATCAGGGAGGAGGTACAGGAGTCTGAAGACACACACTCAGCGATTCAGGAACAGCTTCTTCTCCTCCGCCATCAGGGAGGAGGTACAGGAGCCTGAAGGCACACACTCAGCGATTCAGGAACATCTTCTTCCCTTCCGCCATCAGGGAGGAGGTACAGGAGCCTGAAGGCACACAGTCAGCGATTCAGGAACAGCTTCTTCCCCTCTGCCATCAGGGAGGAGGTACAGGAGCCTGAAGACACACACTCAGCGATTCAGGTACAGATTCTTCCCCACCGCCATCAGGGAGGAGGTACAGCAGCTTGAAGACACACACTCAGCGATTCAGGAACAGCTTCTTCCCCTCTGCCATCAGGGAGGAGGTACAGGAGCCTGAAGACACACACTCAGCGATTCAGGAACAGCTTCTCCCCCTCCGCCATCAGGGAGGAGGTACAGGAGCCTGAAGACACACACTCAGCGATTCGGGAACAGCTTCTGCCCCTCCGCCATCAGGGAGGAGGTACAGGAGCCTGAAGGCACACACTCAGCGATTCAGAAACAGCTTCTTCCCCTCCACCATCAGGGAGGAGGTACAGGAGCCTGAAGACACACACTCAGCGATTCAGGAACACCTTCTTCCCCTCCGCCATCAGGGAGGAGGTACAGGAGCCTGAAGACACACAGTCAGCGATTCAGGAACAGCTTCTTTCCCTCTGCCATCAGGGAGGAGGTCCAGGAGCCTGAAGACACACAGTCAGCGATTCAGGAACAGCTTCTTCTCCTCCGCCATCAGGGAGGAGGTACAGGAGCCTGAAGGCACACACTCAGCGATTCAGGAACAACTTCTTCCCTTCCGCCATCAGGGAGGAGGTACAGGAGCCTGAAGACACACACTCAGAGATTCAGAAACAGCTTCTTCCCCTCCGCCATCAGGGGGGAGGTACAGGAGCCTGAAGACACACACTCAGCGATTCAGAAACATCTTCTTCCCCTCCGCCATCAGGAAGGAGGTACAGGAGCCTGAAGACACACAGTCAGCGATTCAGGAACAGCTTCTTCCCCTCCGCCATCAGGGAGGAGGTACAGGAGCCTGAAGACACACAGTGAGCGATTCAGGAACAGCTTCTTCCCCTCGGCCATCAGGGAGGAGGTACAGGAGCCTGAAGACACACACTCAGCGTTTCAGGAACAGCTTCTTCCCCTCCGCCATCAGGGAGGAGGAACAGGAGCCTGAAGACACACAGTCAGCGATTCAGGAACAGCTTCTTCCCCTCCGCCTTCAGGGAGGAGGTACAGGAGCCTGAAGACACACAGTCAGCGATTCAGGAACAGCTTCTTCCCCTCCGCCTTCAGGGAGGAGGTACAGGAGCCTGAAGTCACACACTCAGCGATTCAGGAACAGCTTCTTCCCCTCCGCCATCAGGGAGGAGGTACAGGAGCCTGAAGACACACACTCAGCGATTCAGGAACAGTTTCTTCCCCTCCGCCATCACGGAGGAGGTAAAGGAGCCTGAAGACACACACTCAGCGATTCAGAAACAGCTTCTTCCCCTCCGCCATCACGGAGGAGGTACAGGAGCCTGAAGACACACACTCAGCGATTCAGGAACAGCTTCTTCCCCTCCGCCATCAGGGAGGAGGTACAGAAGCCTGAAGTCACACACTCAGCGATTCAGGAACAGCTTCTTCCCCTCCGCCATCAGGGAGGAGGTACAGGAGCCTGAAGACACACACTCAGCGATTCAAGAACAGCTTCTTCCCCTCCACCATCAGGGAGGAGGTACAGGAGCCTGAAGACACACACTCAGCGATTCGGGAACAGCTTCTTCCCCTCCACCATCAGGGAGGAGGTACAGGAGCCTGAAGACACACACTCAGCGATTCAGGAACAGCTTCTTCCCCTCCGCCATTAGGGAGGAGGTACAGGAGCCTGAAGGCACACACTCAGCGATTCAGGAACAGCTTCTTCCCGTCCGCCATCAGGGAGGAGGTACAGGAGCCTGAAGGCAGACACTCAGCGATTCAGGAACAACTTCTTCCCTTCCGCCATCAGGGAGGAGGTACAGGAGCCTGAAGGCACACACTCAGCGATTAAGGAACAGCTTCTTCCCCTCCGCCATCAGGGAGGAGGTACAGGAGCCTGAAGACACACACTCAGCGATTCAGGAACAGCTTCTTCCCCTCCGCCATCAGGGAGGATGTACAGGAGCCTGAAGACACACACTCAGAGATTCAGAAACAGCTTCTTCCCCTCCGCCATCAGGGGGGAGGTACAGGAGCCTGAAGACACACACTCAGCGATTCAGAAACATCTTCTTCCCCTCCGCCATCAGGAAGGAGGTACAGGAGCCTGAAGACACACTGTCAGCGATTCAGGAACAGCTTCTTCCCCTCCGCCATCAGGGAGGAGGTACAGGAGCCTGAAGACACACAGTGAGCGATTCAGGAACAGCTTCTTCCCCTCGGCCATCAGGGAGGAGGTACAGGAGCCTGAAGACACACACTCAGCGATTCAGGAACAGCTTCTTCCCCTCCGCCATCAGGGAGGAGGTACAGGAGCCTGAAGACACACAGTCAGCGATTCAGGAACAGCTTCTTCCCCTCCGCCATCAGGGAGGAGGTACAGGAGCCTGAAGACACACAGTCAGCGATTCAGGAACAGCTTCTTCCCCTCCGCCTTCAGGGAGGAGGTACAGGAGCCTGAGGTCACACACTCAGCGATTCAAGAACAGCTTCTGCCCCTCCGCCATCAGGGAGGAGGTACAGGATCCTGAAGACACACACTCAGCGATTCAGGAACAGCTTCTTCCCCTCCGCCATCAGGGAGGAGGTACAGGAGCCTGAAGACACACAGTCAGCGATTCAGGAACAGCTTCTTCCCCTCCGCCTTCGGGGAGGAGGTACAGGAGCCTGAAGTCACACACTCAGCGATTCAGGAACAGCTTCTTCCCCTCCGCCATCAGGGAGGAGGTACAGGAGCCTGAAGACACACACTCAGCGATTCAGGATCAGCTTCTTCCCCTCCGCCATCACGGAGGAGGTACAGGAGCCTGAAGACACACACTCAGCGATTCAGAAACAGCTTCTTCCCCTCCACCATCACGGAGGAGGTACAGGAGCCTGAAGACACACACTCAGCGATTCAGGAACAGCTTCTTCCCCTCCGCCATCAGGGAGGAGGTACAGGAGCCTGAAGACACACACTCAGCGATTCAAGAACAGCTTCTTCCCCTCCACCATCAGGGAGGAGGTACAGGAGCCTGAAGACACACACTCAGCGATTCGGGAACAGCTTCTTCCCCTCCACCATCAGGGAGGAGGTACAGGAGCCTGAAGACACACACTCAGCGATTCAGGAACAGCTTCTTCTCCTCCGCCATCAGGGAGGAGGTACTGGAGCCTGAAAACACACACTCAGCGATTCGGGAACAGCTTCTTCCTCTCCGCCATCAGGGAGGAGGTACAGGAGCCTGAAGACACACACTCAGCTATTCAGGAACAGCTTCCTCCCCTCCGCCATCAGGGAGGAGGTACAGGAGCCTGAAGACACACACTCAGCGATTCGGGAACAGCTTCTTCTCCTCCGCCATCAGGGCGGGGGTACAGGAGCCTGAAGACACACACTCAGCGATTCGGGAACAGCTTCTTCCCCTCCGCCATCAGGGAGGAGGTACAGGAGCCTGAAGACACACACTCAGCAATTCAGGAACAGCTTCTTCCCTCCGCCATCAGGGAGGAGGTACAGGAGCCTGAAGACACACACTCAGCGATTCGGGAACAGCTTCTTCCGCTCCGCCATCAGGGAGGAGGTACAGGAGCCTGAAGACACACACTCAGCAATTCGGGAACAGCTTCTTCCCCTCTGCCATCAGGGAGGAGGTACAGGAGCCTGAAGACACACACTCAGCGATTCAGGAACAGTTTCTTCCCCTCCGCCATCAGGGAGGAGGTACAGCAGCCTGAAGACACACACTCAGCAATTCAGGAACAGCTTCTTCCCCTCTGCCATCAGGGAGGAGGTACAGGAGCCTGAAGACACACACTCAGCGATTCAGGAACAGTTTCTTCCACTCCGCCATCAGGGAGGAGGTACAGCAGCCTGAAGACACACACTCAGCGATTCAGGAACAGCTTCTTCCCCTCCGCCATCAGGGAGGAGGTACAGGAGCCTGAAGACACACACTCAGCGATTCAGGAACAGCTTCTCCCCCTCCGCCATCAGGGAGGAGGTACAGGAGCCTGAAGACACACACTCAGCGATTCGGGAACAGCTTCTCCCCCTCCGCCATCAGGGAGGAGGTACAGGAGCCTGAAGACACACACTCAGCGATTCAGAAACAGCTTCTTCCCCTCCACCATCAGGGAGGAGGTACAGGAGCCTGAAGACACACACTCAGCGATTCAGGAACAGCTTCTTCCCCTCTGCCATCAGGGAGGAGGTACAGGAGCCTGAAGACACACACTCAGCGATTCAGGAACAGTTTCTTCCCCTCCGCCATCAGGGAGGAGGTACAGCAGCCTGAAGACACACACTCAGCGATTCAGGAACAGCTTCTTCCCCTCTGCCATCAGGGAGGAGGTACAGGAGCCTGAAGACACACACTCAGCGATTCAGGAAAAGCGTTTCCCCCTCCGCCATCAGGGAGGAGGTACCGGAGCCTGAAGACACACACTCAGCGATTCAGAAACAGCTTCTTCCCCTCCACCATCAGGGAGGAGGTACAGGAGCCTGAAGACACACACTCAGCGATTCAGGAACATCTTCTTCCCCTCCGCCATCAGGAAGGAGGTACAGGAGCCTGAAGACACACAGTCAGCGATTCAGGAACAGCTTCTTCCCCTCCGCCATCAGGAAGGAGGTACAGGAGCCTGAAGACACACAGTCAGCGATTCAGGAACAGCTTCTTCCCCTCCGCCATCAGGGAGGAGGTACAGGAGCCTGAAGACACACAGTGAGCGATTCAGGAACAGCTTCTTCCCCTCGGCCATCAGGGAGGAGGTACAGGAGCCTGAAGACACACACTCAGCGATTCAGGAACAGCTTCTTCCCCTCCGCCATCAGGGAGGAGGTACAGGAGCCTGAAGACACACAGTCAGCGATTCAGGAACAGCTTCTTCCCCTCCGCCTTCAGGGAGGAGGTACAGGAGCCTGAAGACACACACTCAGCAATTCAGGAACAGCTTCTTCCCCTCCGCCTTCAGGGAGGAGGTACAGGAGCCTGAGGTCACACACTCAGCGATTCAAGAACAGCTTCTGCCCCTCCGCCATCAGGGAGGAGGTACAGGATCCTGAAGACACACACTCAGCGATTCAGGAACAGCTTCTTCCCCTCCGCCATCAGGGAGGAGGTACAGGAGCCTGAAGACACACACTCAGCGATTCGGGAACAGCTTCTTCCCCTCCAACATCAGGGAGGAGGTACAGGAGCCTGAAGACACACACTCAGCGATTCAGGAACAGCTTCTTCCCCTCCGCCATTAGGGAGGAGGTACAGGAGCCTGAAGGCACACACTCAGCGATTCAGGAACAGCTTCTTCCCCTCCGCCATCAGGGAGGAGGTACAGGAGCCTGAAGGCACACACTCAGCGATTCAGGAACAACTTCTTCCCTTCCGCCGTCAGGGAGGAGGTACAGGAGCCTGAAGGCACACACTCAGCGATTAAGGAACAGCTTCTTCCCCTCCGCCATCAGGGAGGAGGTACAGGAGCCTGAAGACACACAGTCAGCGATTCAGGAACAGCTTCTTCCCCTCCGCCTTCAGGGAGGAGGTACAGGAGCCTGAAGACACACAGTCAGCGATTCAGGAACAGCTTCTTCCCCTCCGCCTTCAGGGAGGAGGTACAGGAGCCTGAGGTCACACACTCAGCGATTCAAGAACAGCTTCTGCCCCTCCGCGATCAGGGAGGAGGTACAGGATCCTGAAGACACACACTCAGCGATTCAGGAACAGCTTCTTCCCCTCCGCCTTCAGGGAGGAGGTACAGGAGCCTGAAGACACACAGTCAGCGATTCAGGAACAGCTTCTTCCCCTCCGCCTTCAGGGAGGAGGTACAGGAGCCTGAGGTCACACACTCAGCGATTCAAGAACAGCTTCTGCCCCTCCGCCATCAGGGAGGAGGTACAGGATCCTGAAGACACACACTCAGCGATTCAGGAACAGCTTCTTCCCCTCCGCCATCAGGGAGGAGGTACAGGAGCCTGAAGACACACAGTCAGCGATTCAGGAACAGCTTCTTCCCCTCCGCCTTCAGGGAGGAGGTACAGGAGCCTGAAGACACACACTCAGCGATTCAAGAACAGCTTCTTCCCCTCCACCATCAGGGAGGAGGTACAGGAGCCTGAAGACACACACTCAGCGATTCGGGAACAGCTTCTTCCCCTCCACCATCAGGGAGGAGGTACAGGAGCCTGAAGACACACACTCAGCGATTCAGGAACAGCTTCTTCCCCTCCGCCATTAGGGAGGAGGTACAGGAGACTGAAGGCACACACTCAGCGATTCAGGAACAGCTTCTTCCCGTCCGCCATCAGGGAGGAGGTACAGGAGCCTGAAGGCACACACTCAGCGATTCAGGAACAACTTCTTCCCTTCCGCCATCAGGGAGGAGGTACAGGAGCCTGAAGGCACACACTCAGCGATTAAGGAACAGCTTCTTCCCCTCCGCCATCAGGGAGGAGGTACAGGAGCCTGAAGACACACACTCAGCGATTCACGAACAGCTTCTTCCCCTCCGCCATCAGGGAGGATGTACAGGAGCCTGAAGACACACACTCAGAGATTCAGAAACAGCTTCTTCCCCTCCGCCATCAGGGGGGAGGTACAGGAGCCTGAAGACACACACTCAGCGATTCAGAAACATCTTCTTCCCCTCCGCCATCAGGAAGGAGGTACAGGAGCCTGAAGACACACTGTCAGCGATTCAGGAACAGCTTCTTCCCCTCCGCCATCAGGGAGGAGGTACAGGAGCCTGAAGACACACAGTGAGCGATTCAGGAACAGCTTCTTCCCCTCGGCCATCAGGGAGGAGGTACAGGAGCCTGAAGACACACACTCAGCGATTCAGGAACAGCTTCTTCCCCTCCGCCATCAGGGAGGAGGTACAGGAGCCTGAAGACACACAGCGATTCAGGAACAGCTTCTTCCCCTCGGCCTTCAGGGAGGAGGTACAGGAGCCTGAAGACACACAGTCAGCGATTCAGGAACAGCTTCTTCCCCTCCGCCTTCAGGGAGGAGGTACAGGAGCCTGAGGTCACACACTCAGCGATTCAAGAACAGCTTCTGCCCCTCCGCCATCAGGGAGGAGGTACAGGATCCTGAAGACACACACTCAGCGATTCAGGAACAGCTTCTTCCCCTCCGCCATCAGGGAGGAGGTACAGGAGCCTGAAGACACACAGTCAGCGATTCAGGAACAGCTTCTTCCCCTCCGCCTTCAGGGAGGAGGTACAGGAGCCTGAAGTCACACACTCAGCGATTCAGGAACAGCTTCTTCCCCTCCGCCATCAGGGAGGGGGTACAGGAGCCTGAAGACACACACTCAGCGATTCAGAAACAGCTTCTTCCCCTCCACCATCACGGAGGAGGTACAGGAGCCTGAAGACACACACTCAGCGATTCAGGAACAGCTTCTTCCCCTCCGCCATCAGGGAGGAGGTACAGGAGCCTGAAGACACACACTCAGCGATTCAAGAACAGCTTCTTCCCCTCCACCATCAGGGAGGAGGTACAGGAGCCTGAAGACACACACTCAGCGATTCGGGAACAGCTTCTTCCCCTCCACCATCAGGGAGGAGGTACAGGAGCCTGAAGACACACACTCAGCGATTCAGGAACAGCTTCTTCTCCTCCGCCATCAGGGAGGAGGTACTGGAGCCTGAAAACACACACTCAGCGATTCGGGAACAGCTTCTTCCTCTCCGCCATCAGGGAGGAGGTACAGGAGCCTGAAGACACACACTCAGCGATTCAGGAACAGCTTCCTCCCCTCCGCCATCAGGGAGGAGGTACAGGAGCCTGAAGACACACACTCAGTGATTCGGGAACAGCTTCTTCTCCTCCGCCATCAGGGCGGGGGTACAGGAGCCTGAAGACACACACTCAGCGATTCGGGAACAGCTTCTTCCCCTCCGCCATCAGGGAGGAGGTACAGGAGCCTGAAGACACACACTCAGCAATTCAGGAACAGCTTCTTCCCTCCGCCATCAGGGAGGAGGTACAGGAGCCTGAAGACACACACTCAGCGATTCGGGAACAGCTTCTTCCGCTCCGCCATCAGGGAGGAGGTACAGGAGCCTGAAGACACACACTCAGCAATTCGGGAACAGCTTCTTCCCCTCTGCCATCAGGGAGGAGGTACAGGAGCCTGAAGACACACACTCAGCGATTCAGGAACAGTTTCTTCCCCTCCGCCATCAGGGAGGAGGTACAGCAGCCTGAAGACACACACTCAGCAATTCAGGAACAGCTTCTTCCCCTCTGCCATCAGGGAGGAGGTACAGGAGCCTGAAGACACACACTCAGCGATTCAGGAACAGTTTCTTCCCCTCCGCCATCAGGGAGGAGGTACAGCAGCCTGAAGACACACACTCAGGGATTCAGGAACAGCTTCTTCCCCTCCGCCATCAGGGAGGAGGTACAGGAGCCTGAAGACACACACTCAGCGATTCAGGAACAGCTTCTCCCCCTCCGCCATCAGGGAGGAGGTACAGGAGCCTGAAGACACACACTCAGCGATTCGGGAACAGCTTCTCCCCCTCCGCCATCAGGGAGGAGGTACAGGAGCCTGAAGACACACACTCAGCGATTCAGAAACAGCTTCTTCCCCTCCACCATCAGGGAGGAGGTACAGGAGCCTGAAGACACACACTCAGCGATTCAGGAACAGCTTCTTCCCCTCTGCCATCAGGGAGGAGGTACAGGAGCCTGAAGACACACACTCAGCGATTCAGGAACAGTTTCTTCCCCTCCGCCATCAGGGAGGAGGTACAGCAGCCTGAAGACACACACTCAGCGATTCAGGAACAGCTTCTTCCCCTCTGCCATCAGGGAGGAGGTACAGGAGCCTGAAGACACACACTCAGCGATTCAGGAAAAGCTTTTCCCCCTCCGCCATCAGGGAGGAGGTACCGGAGCCTGAAGACACACACTCAGCGATTCGGGAACAGCTTCTGCCCCTCCGCCATCAGGGAGGAGGTACAGGAGCCTGAAGACACACACTCAGCGATTCAGAAACAGCTTCTTCCCCTCCACCATCAGGGAGGAGGTACAGGAGCCTGAAGACACACACTCAGTGATTCAGGAACATCTTCTTCCCCTCCGCCATCAGGAAGGAGGTACAGGAGCCTGAAGACACACAGTCAGCGATTCAGGAACAGCTTCTTCCCCTCCGCCATCAGGAAGGAGGTACAGGAGCCTGAAGACACACAGTCAGCGATTCAGGAACAGCTTCTTCCCCTCCGCCATCAGGGAGGAGGTACAGGAGCCTGAAGACACACAGTGAGCGATTCAGGAACAGCTTCTTCCCCTCGGCCATCAGGGAGGAGGTACAGGAGCCTGAAGACACACACTCAGCGATTCAGGAACAGCTTCTTCCCCTCCGCCATCAGGGAGGAGGTACAGGAGCCTGAAGACACACAGTCAGCGATTCAGGAACAGCTTCTTCCCCTCCGCCTTCAGGGAGGAGGTACAGGAGCCTGAAGACACACACTCAGCAATTCAGGAAAAGCTTCTTCCCCTCCGCCTTCAGGGAGGAGGTACAGGAGCCTGAGGTCACACACTCAGCGATTCAAGAACAGCTTCTGCCCCTCCGCCATCAGGGAGGAGGTACAGGATCCTGAAGACACACACTCAGCGATTCAGGAACAGCTTCTTCCCCTCCGCCATCAGGGAGGAGGTACAGGAGCCTGAAGACACACACTCAGCGATTCGGGAACAGCTTCTTCCCCTCCAACATCAGGGAGGAGGTACAGGAGCCTGAAGACACTCACTCAGCGATTCAGGAACAGCTTCTTCCCCTCCGCCATTAGGGAGGAGGTACAGGAGCCTGAAGGCACACACTCAGCGATTCAGGAACAGCTTCTTCCCCTCCGCCATCAGGGAGGAGGTACAGGAGCCTGAAGGGACACACTCAGCGATTCAGGAACAACTTCTTCCCTTCCGCCGTCAGGGAGGAGGTACAGGAGCCTGAAGGCACACACTCAGCGATTAAGGAACAGCTTCTTCCCCTCCGCCATCAGGGAGGAGGTACAGGAGCCTGAAGACACACACTCAGCGATTCAGGAACAGCTTCTTCCCCTCCGCCATCAGGGAGGATGTACAGGAGCCTGAAGACACACACTCAGAGATTCAGAAACAGCTTCTTCCCCTCCGCCATCAGGGGGGAGGTACAGGAGCCTGAAGACACACAGTCAGCGATTCAGGAACAGCTTCTTCCCCTCCGCCATCAGGGAGGAGGTACAGGAGCCTGAAGACACACACTCAGCGATTCAGGAACAGCTTCTTCCCCTCCGCCATCAGGGAGGAGGTACAGGAGCCTGAAGACACACAGTCAGCGATTCAGGAACAGCTTCTTCCCCTCCGCCTTCAGGGAGGAGGTACAGGAGCCTGAAGACACACAGTCAGCGATTCAGGAACAGCTTCTTCCCCTCCGCCTTCAGGGAGGAGGTACAGGAGCCTGAGGTCACACACTCAGCGATTCAAGAACAGCTTCTGCCCCTCCGCCATCAGGGAGGAGGTACAGGATCCTGAAGACACACACTCAGCGATTCAGGAACAGCTTCTTCCCCTCCGCCATCAGGGAGGAGGTACAGGAGCCTGAAGACACACAGTCAGCGATTCAGGAACAGCTTCTTCCCCTCCGCCTTCAGGGAGGAGGTACAGGAGCCTGAAGTCACACACTCAGCGATTCAGGAACAGCTTCTTCCCCTCCGCCATCAGGGAGGAGGTACAGGAGCCTGAAGACACACACTCAGCGATTCAGGATCAGCTTCTTCCCCTCCGCCATCACGGAGGAGGTACAGGAGCCTGAAGACACACACTCAGCGATTCAGAAACAGCTTCTTCCCCTCCGCCATCACGGAGGAGGTACAGGAGCCTGAAGACACACACTCAGCGATTCAGGAACAGCTTCTTCCCCTCCGCCATCAGGGAGGAGGTACAGGAGCCTGAAGACACACACTCAGCGATTCAAGAACAGCTTCTTCCCCTACACCATCAGGGAGGAGGTACAGGAGCCTGAAGTCACACACTCAGCGATTCGGGAACAGCTTCTTCCCCTCCACCATCAGGGAGGAGGTACAGGAGCCTGAAGACACACACTCAGTGATTCGGGAACAGCTTCTTCTCCTCCGCCATCAGGGCGGGGGTACAGGAGCCTGAAGACACACACTCAGCGATTCGGGAACAGCTTCTTCCCCTCCGCCATCAGGGAGGAGGTACAGGAGCCTGAAGACACACACTCAGCAATTCAGGAACAGCTTCTTCCCTCCGCCATCAGGGAGGAGGTACAGGAGCCTGAAGACACACACTCAGCGATTCGGGAACAGCTTCTTCCGCTCCGCCATCAGGGAGGAGGTACAGGAGCCTGAAGACACACACTCAGCAATTCGGGAACAGCTTCTTCCCCTCTGCCATCAGGGAGGAGGTACAGGAGCCTGAAGACACACACTCAGCGATTCAGGAACAGTTTCTTCCCCTCCGCCATCAGGGAGGAGGTACAGCAGCCTGAAGACACACACTCAGCAATTCAGGAACAGCTTCTTCCCCTCTGCCATCAGGGAGGAGGTACAGGAGCCTGAAGACACACACTCAGCGATTCAGGAACAGTTTCTTCCCCTCCGCCATCAGGGAGGAGGTACAGCAGCCTGAAGACACACACTCAGGGATTCAGGAACAGCTTCTTCCCCTCCGCCATCAGGGAGGAGGTACAGGAGCCTGAAGACACACACTCAGCGATTCAGGAACAGCTTCTCCCCCTCCGCCATCAGGGAGGAGGTACAGGAGCCTGAAGACACACACTCAGCGATTCGGGAACAGCTTCTCCCCCTCCGCCATCAGGGAGGAGGTACAGGAGCCTGAAGACACACACTCAGCGATTCAGAAACAGCTTCTTCCCCTCCACCATCAGGGAGGAGGTACAGGAGCCTGAAGACACACACTCAGCGATTCAGGAACAGCTTCTTCCCCTCTGCCATCAGGGAGGAGGTACAGGAGCCTGAAGACACACACTCAGCGATTCAGGAACAGTTTCTTCCCCTCCGCCATCAGGGAGGAGGTACAGCAGCCTGAAGACACACACTCAGCGATTCAGGAACAGCTTCTTCCCCTCTGCCATCAGGGAGGAGGTACAGGAGCCTGAAGACACACACTCAGCGATTCAGGAAAAGCTTTTCCCCCTCCGCCATCAGGGAGGAGGTACCGGAGCCTGAAGACACACACTCAGCGATTCGGGAACAGCTTCTGCCCCTCCGCCATCAGGGAGGAGGTACAGGAGCCTGAAGACACACACTCAGCGATTCAGAAACAGCTTCTTCCCCTCCACCATCAGGGAGGAGGTACAGGAGCCTGAAGACACACACTCAGTGATTCAGGAACATCTTCTTCCCCTCCGCCATCAGGAAGGAGGTACAGGAGCCTGAAGACACACAGTCAGCGATTCAGGAACAGCTTCTTCCCCTCCGCCATCAGGAAGGAGGTACAGGAGCCTGAAGACACACAGTCAGCGATTCAGGAACAGCTTCTTCCCCTCCGCCATCAGGGAGGAGGTACAGGAGCCTGAAGACACACAGTGAGCGATTCAGGAACAGCTTCTTCCCCTCGGCCATCAGGGAGGAGGTACAGGAGCCTGAAGACACACACTCAGCGATTCAGGAACAGCTTCTTCCCCTCCGCCATCAGGGAGGAGGTACAGGAGCCTGAAGACACACAGTCAGCGATTCAGGAACAGCTTCTTCCCCTCCGCCTTCAGGGAGGAGGTACAGGAGCCTGAAGACACACACTCAGCAATTCAGGAAAAGCTTCTTCCCCTCCGCCTTCAGGGAGGAGGTACAGGAGCCTGAGGTCACACACTCAGCGATTCAAGAACAGCTTCTGCCCCTCCGCCATCAGGGAGGAGGTACAGGATCCTGAAGACACACACTCAGCGATTCAGGAACAGCTTCTTCCCCTCCGCCATCAGGGAGGAGGTACAGGAGCCTGAAGACACACACTCAGCGATTCGGGAACAGCTTCTTCCCCTCCAACATCAGGGAGGAGGTACAGGAGCCTGAAGACACTCACTCAGCGATTCAGGAACAGCTTCTTCCCCTCCGCCATTAGGGAGGAGGTACAGGAGCCTGAAGGCACACACTCAGCGATTCAGGAACAGCTTCTTCCCCTCCGCCATCAGGGAGGAGGTACAGGAGCCTGAAGGGACACACTCAGCGATTCAGGAACAACTTCTTCCCTTCCGCCGTCAGGGAGGAGGTACAGGAGCCTGAAGGCACACACTCAGCGATTAAGGAACAGCTTCTTCCCCTCCGCCATCAGGGAGGAGGTACAGGAGCCTGAAGACACACACTCAGCGATTCAGGAACAGCTTCTTCCCCTCCGCCATCAGGGAGGATGTACAGGAGCCTGAAGACACACACTCAGAGATTCAGAAACAGCTTCTTCCCCTCCGCCATTAGGGAGGAGGTACAGGAGCCTGAAGGCACACACTCAGCGATTCAGGAACAGCTTCTTCCCCTCCAACATCAGGGAGGAGGTACAGGAGCCTGAAGACACTCACTCAGCGATTCAGGAACAGCTTCTTCCCCTCCGCCATTAGGGAGGAGGTACAGGAGCCTGAAGGCACACACTCAGCGATTCAGGAACAGCTTCTTCCCCTCCGCCATCAGGGAGGAGGTACAGGAGCCTGAAGGGACACACTCAGCGATTCAGGAACAACTTCTTCCCTTCCGCCGTCAGGGAGGAGGTACAGGAGCCTGAAGGCACACACTCAGCGATTAAGGAACAGCTTCTTCCCCTCCGCCATCAGGGAGGAGGTACAGGAGCCTGAAGACACACACTCAGCGATTCAGGAACAGCTTCTTCCCCTCCGCCATCAGGGAGGATGTACAGGAGCCTGAAGACACACACTCAGAGATTCAGAAACAGCTTCTTCCCCTCCGCCATCAGGGGGGAGGTACAGGAGCCTGAAGACACACACTCAGCGATTCAGGAACAGCTTCTTCCCCTCCGCCATCAGGGAGGAGGTACAGGAGCCTGAAGACACACAGTCAGCGATTCAGGAACAGCTTCTTCCCCTCCGCCTTCAGGGAGGAGGTACAGGAGCCTGAAGACACACAGTCAGCGATTCAGGAACAGCTTCTTCCCCTCCGCCTTCAGGGAGGAGGTACAGGAGCCTGAGGTCACACACTCAGCGATTCAAGAACAGCTTCTGCCCCTCCGCCATCAGGGAGGAGGTACAGGATCCTGAAGACACACACTCAGCGATTCAGGAACAGCTTCTTCCCCTCCGCCATCAGGGAGGAGGTACAGGAGCCTGAAGACACACAGTCAGCGATTCAGGAACAGCTTCTTCCCCTCCGCCTTCAGGGAGGAGGTACAGGAGCCTGAAGTCACACACTCAGCGATTCAGGAACAGCTTCTTCCCCTCCGCCATCAGGGAGGAGGTACAGGAGCCTGAAGACACACACTCAGCGATTCAGGATCAGCTTCTTCCCCTCCGCCATCACGGAGGAGGTACAGGAGCCTGAAGACACACACTCAGCGATTCAGAAACAGCTTCTTCCCCTCCGCCATCACGGAGGAGGTACAGGAGCCTGAAGACACACACTCAGCGATTCAGGAACAGCTTCTTCCCCTCCGCCATCAGGGAGGAGGTACAGGAGCCTGAAGACACACACTCAGCGATTCAAGAACAGCTTCTTCCCCTACACCATCAGGGAGGAGGTACAGGAGCCTGAAGTCACACACTCAGCGATTCGGGAACAGCTTCTTCCCCTCCACCATCAGGGAGGAGGTACAGGAGCCTGAAGACACACACTCAGCGATTCAGGAACCGCTTCTTCTCCTCCGCCATCAGGGAGGAGGTACTGGAGCCTGAAAACACACACTCAGCGATTCGGGAACAGCTTCTTCCTCTCCGCCATCAGGGAGGAGGTACAGGAGCCTGAAGACACACACTCAGCGATTCAGGAACAGCTTCCTCCCCTCCGCCATCAGGGAGGAGGTACAGGAGCCTGAAGACACACACTCAGCGATTCGGGAACAGCTTCTTCTCCTCCGCCATCAGGGAGGAGGTACAGGAGCCTGAAGACACACACTCAGCAATTCAGGAACAGCTTCTTCCCTCCGCCATCAGGGAGGAGGTACAGGAGCCTGAAGACACACACTCAGCGATTCGGGAACAGCTTCTTCCGCTCCGCCATCAGGGAGGAGGTACAGGAGCCTGAAGACACACACTCAGCAATTCAGGAACAGCTTCTTCCCCTCTGCCATCAGGGAGGAGGTACAGGAGCCTGAAGAGACACACTCAGCGATTCAGGAACAGTTTCTTCCCCTCCGCCATCAGGGAGGAGGTACAGCAGCCTGAAGACACACACTCAGCAATTCAGGAACAGCTTCTTCCCCTCTGCCATCAGGGAGGAGGTACAGGAGCCTGAAGACACACACTCAGCGATTCAGGAACAGTTTCTTCCCCTCCGCCATCAGGGAGGAGGTACAGCAGCCTGAAGACACACACTCAGCGATTCAGGAACAGCTTCTTCCCCTCCGCCATCAGGGAGGAGGAACAGGAGCCTGAAGACACACACTCAGCGATTCAGGAACAGCTTCTCCCCCTCCGCCATCAGGGAGGAGGTACAGGAGCCTGAAGACACACACTCAGCGATTCGGGAACAGCTTCTGCCCCTCCGCCATCAGGGAGGAGGTACAGGAGCCTGAAGACACACACTCAGCGATTCAGAAACAGCTTCTTCCCCTCCACCATCAGGGAGGAGGTACAGGAGCCTGAAGACACACACTCAGCGATTCAGGAACAGCTTCTTCCCCTCTGCCATCAGGGAGGAGGTACAGGAGCCTGAAGACACACACTCAGCGATTCAGGAACAGTTTCTTCCCCTCCGCCATCAGGGAGGAGGTACAGCAGCCTGAAGACACACACTCAGCGATTCAGGAACAGCTTCTTCCCCTCTGCCATCAGGGAGGAGGTACAGGAGCCTGAAGACACACACTCAGCGATTCGGGAACAGCTTCTGCCCCTCCGCCATCAGGGAGGAGGTACAGGAGCCTGAAGACACACAGTCAGCGATTCAGGAACAGCTTCTTCCCCTCCGCCATCAGGAAGGAGGTACAGGAGCCTGAAGACACACAGTCAGCGATTCAGGAACAGCTTCTTCCCATACGCCATCAGGGAGGAGGTACAGGAGCCTGAAGACACACAGTGAGCGATTCAGGAACAGCTTCTTCCCCTCGGCCATCAGGGAGGAGGTACAGGAGCCTGAAGACACACACTCAGCGATTCAGGAACAGCTTCTTCCCCTCCGCCATCAGGGAGGAGGTACAGGAGCCTGAAGACACACAGTCAGCGATTCAGGAACAGCTTCTTCCCCTCCGCCTTCAGGGAGGAGGTACAGGAGCCTGAAGACATACACTCAGCAATTCAGGAACAGCTTCTTCCCCTCCGCCTTCAGGGAGGAGGTACAGGAGCCTGAGGTCACACACTCAGCGATTCAAGAACAGCTTCTGCCCCTCCGCCATCAGGGAGGAGGTACAGGATCCTGAAGACACACACTCAGCGATTCAGGAACAGCTTCTTCCCCTCCGCCATCAGGGAGGAGGTACAGGAGCCTGAAGACACACAGTCAGCGATTCAGGAACAGCTTCTTCCCCTCCGCCTTCAGGGAGGAGGTACAGGAGCCTGAAGTCACACACTCAGCGATTCAGGAACAGCTTCTTCCCCTCCGCCATCAGGGAGGAGGTACAGGAGCCTGAAGACACACACTCAGCGATTCAGGAACAGCTTCTTCCCCTCCGCCATCACGGAGGAGGTACAGGAGCCTGAAGACACACACTCAGCGATTCAGAAACAGCTTCTTCCCTCCGCCATCACGGAGGAGGTACAGGAGCCTGAAGACACACACTCAGCGATTCAGGAACAGCTTCTTCCCCTCCGCCATCAGGGAGGAGGTACAGAAGCCTGAAGTCACACACTCAGCGATTCAGGAACAGCTTCTTCCCCTCCGCCATCAGGGAGGATGTACAGGAGCCTGAAGACACACAGTCAGCGATTCAGGAACTTCTTCTTCCCCTCCGCCATCAGGGAGGAGGTACAGGAGCCTGAAGACACACACTCAGCGATTCAAGAACAGCTTCTTCCCCTCCACCATCAGGGAGGAGGTACAGGAGCCTGAAGACACACACTCAGCGATTCGGGAACAGCTTCATCCCCTCCACTATCAGGGAGGAGGTACAGGAGCCTGAAGACACACACTCAGCGATTCAGGAACAGCTTCTTCCCCTCCGCCATTAGGGAGGAGGTACAGGAGCCTGAAGGCACACACTCAGCGATTCAGGAACAGCTTCTTCCCCTCCGCCATCAGGGAGGAGGTACAGGAGCCTGAAGGCACACACTCAGCGATCAAGGAACAACTTCTTCCCTTCCGCCATCAGGGAGGAGGTACAGGAGACTGAAGGCACACACTCAGCGATTCAGGAACAGCTTCTTCCCCTCCGCCATCAGGGAGGAGGTACAGGAGCCTGAAGACACACACTCAGCGATTCAGGAACAGCTTCTTCCCCTCCTCCATCAGGGAGGATGTACAGGAGCCTGAAAACACACACTCAGAGATTCAGAAACAGCTTCTTCCCCTCCGCCATCAGGGGGGAGATACAGGAGCCTGAAGACACACACTCAGCGATTCAGAAACATCTTCTTCCCCTCCGCCATCAGGGAGGAGGTACAGGAGCCTGAAGACACACACTCAGAGATTCAGAAACAGCTTCTTCCCCTCCGCCATCAGGGGGGAGGTACAGGAGCCTGAAGACACACACTCAGCGATTCAGAAACATCTTCTTCCCCTCCGCCATCAGGAAGGAGGTACAGGAGCCTGAAGACACACAGTCAGCGATTCAGGAACAGCTTCTTCCCCTCCGCCATCAGGGAGGAGGTACAGGAGCCTGAAGACACACAGTGAGCGATTCAGGAACAGCTTCTTCCCCTCGGCCATCAGTGGGGAGGTACAGGAGCCTGAAGACACACACTCAGCGATTCAGGAACAGCTTCTTCCCCTCCGCCATCAGGGAGGAGGTACAGGAGCCTGAAGACACACACTCAGCGATTCAGGAACAGCTTCTTCCCCTCGGCCTTCAGGGAGGAGGTACAGGAGCCTGAAGACACACAGTCAGCGATTCAGGAACAGCTTCTTCCCCTCCGCCTTCAGGGAGGAGGTACAGGAGCCTGAGGTCACACACTCAGCGATTCAAGATCAGCTTCTGCCCCTCCGCCATCAGGGAGGAGGTACAGGATCCTGAAGACACACACTCAGCGATTCAGGAACAGCTTCTTCCCCTCCGCCATCAGGGAGGAGGTACAGGAGCCTGAAGACACACAGTCAGCGATTCAGGAACAGCTTCTTCCCCTCCGCCTTCAGGGAGGAGGTACAGGAGCCTGAAGTCACACACTCAGCGATTCAGGAACAGCTTCTTCCCCTCCGCCATCAGGGAGGAGGAACAGGAGCCTGAAGACACACACTCAGCGATTCAGGAACAGCTTCTTCCCCTCCGCCATCACGGAGGAGGTACAGGAGCCTGAAGACACACACTCAGCGATTCAGAAACAGCTTCTTCCCCTCCGCCATCACGGAGGAGGTACAAGAGCCTGAAGACACACACTCAGCGATTCAGGAACAGCTTCTTCCCCTCCGCCATCAGGGAGGAGGTACAGGAGCCTGAAGACACACACTCAGCGATTCAAGAACAGCTTCTTCCCCTCCACCATCAGGGAGGAGGTACCGGAGCCTGAAGACACACACTCAGCGATTCCGGAACAGCTTCTTCCCCTCCACCATCAGGGAGGAGGTACAGGAGCCTGAAGACACACACTCAGCGATTCAGGAACAGCTTCTTCTCCTCCGCCATCAGGGAGGAGGTACTGGAGCCTGAAAACACACACTCAGCGATTCGGGAACAGCTTCTTCCTCTCCGCCATCAGGGAGGAGGTACAGGAGCCTGAAGACACACACTCAGCGATTCAGGAACAGCTTCTTCCCCTCCGCCATCGGGGAGGAGGTACAGGAGCCTGAAGACACACACTCAGCGATTCACGAACAGCTTCTTCCCCTCCGCCATCGGGGAGGAGGTACAGGAGCCTGAAGACACACACTCAGCCATTCAGGAACAGCTTTTTCCCCTCTGCCATCAGGGCGGGGGTACAGGAGCCTGAAGACACACACTCAGCGATTCAGGAACAGCTTCTTCCCTCCGCCATCAGGGAGGAGGTACAGGAGCCTGAAGGCACACACTCAGCGATTCAGGAACACCTTCTTCCCCCTCCGCCACCAGGGAGGAGGAACAGGAGCCTGAAGACACACAGTCAGCGATTCAGGAACAGCTTCTTCCCCTCCGCCATCGGGGAGGATGTACAGGAGCCTGAAGACACACACTCAGCGATTCGGGAACAGCTTCTTCTACTCCGCCATCAGGGCGGGGGTACAGGAGCCTGAAGACACACACTCAGCGATTCAGGAACAGCTTCATCCCCTCCGCCACCAGGGAGGACGTACAGGAGCCTGAAGACACACACTCAGCGATTCAGGAACAGCTTCTTCCCCTCCACCATCAGGGAGGAGGTACAGGAGCCTGAAGACACTCACTCAACGATTCAGGAACAGATTCATCCCCTCCACCATCAGGGAGGAGGTACAGGAGCCTGAAGACACTCACTCAGCATTTCGGGAACAGCTTCTTCCCCTCTGCCATCAGGGAGGAGGTACAGGAGCCTGAAGACACACACTCAGCGATTCAGGGACAGCTTCTTCCTCTCCGCCATCAGGGAGGAGGTACAGGAGCCTGAAGACACACACTCAGCGATTCAGGAACAGCTTCTTCTCCTCCGCCATCAGGGAGGAGGTACAGGAGCATGAAGACACACAGTGAGCGATTCAGGAACAGGTTCTTCCCCTCCGCCATCAGGGAGGAGGTACAGGAGCCTGAAGGCACACACTCAGCGATTCAGGAACAGGTTCTTCCCCTCCGCCATCAGGGAGGAGGTACAGGAGCCTGAAGACACACACTCAGCGATTCAGGAACAGCTTCTTCCCCTCCACCATCGGGGAGGAGGTACAAGAGCCTGAAGACACACACTCAGCGATTCAGGAACAGCTTCTTCCCCTCCGCCATCGGGGAGGAGGTACAGGAGCCTGAAGACACACAGTGAGCGATTCAGGAACAGCTTCTTCCCCTCGGCCATCAGGGAGGAGGTACAGGAGCCTGAAGACACACACTCAGCGATTCAGGAACAGCTTCTTCCCCTCCGCCATCAGGGAGGTGGTACAGGTGCCTGAAGACACACAGTCAGCGATTCAGGAACAGCTTCTTCCCCTCCGCCTTCAGGGAGGAGGTACAGGAGCCTGAAGACACACAGTCAGCGATTCAGGAACAGCTTCTTCCCCTCCGCCTTCAGGGAGGAGGTACAGGAGCCTGAGGTCAGACACTCAGCGATTCAAGAACAGCTTCTGCCCCTCCGCCATCAGGGAGGAGGTACAGGATCCTGAAGACACACACTCAGCGATTCAGGAACAGCTTCTTCCCCTCCGGCATCAGGGAGGAGGGACAGGAGCCTGAAGACACACACTCAGCGATTCAGGAACAGCTTCTTCCTCTCCGCCATCAGGGAGGAGGTACAGGAGCCTGAAGACACACACTCAGCGATTCGGGAACAGCTTCTTCTCCTCCGCCATCAGGGCGGGGGTACAGGAGCCTGAAGACACACACTCAGCGATTCGGGAACAGATTCCTCCCCTCCGCCATCAGGGAAGAGGTACAGGAGCCTGAAGACACACACTCAGCGATTCAGGAACAGCTTCTTCCCCTCCGCCATCAGGGAGGAGGTACAGGAGCCTGAAGACACACACTCAGCAATTCAGGAACAGCTTCTTCCCTCCGCCATCAGGGAGGAGGTACAGGAGCCTGAAGACACACACTCAGCGATTCGGGAACAGCTTCTTCCCCTCCGCCATCAGGGAGGAGGTACAGGAGCCTGAAGACACACACTCAGCAATTCAGGAACAGCTTCTTCCCTCCGCCATCAGGGAGGAGGTACAGGAGCCTGAAGGCACACACTCAGCGATTCAGGAACAGCTTCTTCCCCTCCGCCATCGGGGAGGATGTACAGGAGCCTGAAGACACACACTCAGCGATTCGGGAACAGCTTCTTCTCCTCCGCCATCAGGGCGGGGGTACAGGAGCCTGAAGACACACACTCAGCGATTCGGGAACAGCTTCTTCCCCTCCGCCATCAGGGAGGAGGTACAGGAGCCTGAAGACACACACTCAGCGATTCAGAAACAGCTTCTTCCCCTCCGCCATCAGGGAGGAGGTACAGGAGCCTGAAGACACACACTCAGCGATTCAGGAACAGCTTCTTCCCCTCCGCCATCGGGGAGGAGGTACAGGAGCCTGAAGACACACACTCAGCGATTCAGGAACAGCTTCCTCCCCTCCGCCATCAGGGAGGAGGTACAGGAGCCTGAAGACACACACTCAGCGATTCAGAAACAGCTTCTTCCCCTCTGCCATCAGGGGGGAGGCACAGGAGCCTGAAGACACACAGTCAGCGATTCAGGAACAGCTTCTTCCCCTCCGCCATCAGGGAGGAGGTACAGGAGCCTGAAGACACACATTCAGCGATTCAGGAACAGCTTCTTCCCCTCCGCCATCAGGGAGGAGGTTCAGGAGCATGAAGACACACAGTGAGCCATTCAGGAACAGGTTCTTCCCCTCCGCCATCAGGGAGGAGGTTCAGGAGCATGAAGACACACAGTGAGCCATTCAGGAACAGCTTCTTCCCCTCGGCCATCAGGGAGCAGGTACAGGAGCCTGAAGACACACACTCAGCGATTCGGGAACAGCTTCTTCCCCTCTGCCATCAGGGAGGAGGTACAGGAGCCTGAAGTCACACACTCAGCGATTCAGGAACAGCTTCTTCCCCTCCGCCATCGGGGAGGAGGTACAGGAGCCTGAATACACACAGTGAGCCATTCAGGAACAGCTTCTTCCCCTCCGCCATCGGGGAGGAGGGACAGGAGCCTGAAGACACACACTCAGCGATTCAGGAACAGCTTCTTCCCCTCCGCCATCGGGGAGGACGTACAGGAGCCTGAGTACACACACTCAGCGATTCAGGTACAGCTTCTTCCCCTCCGCCATCGGGGAGGAGGTACAGGAGCCTGAAGACACACACTCAGCGATTCAGGAACAGCTTCTTCCCCTCCGCCATCAGGGAGGAGGTACAGGAGCCTGAAGACACACAGTCAGCGATTCAGGAACAGCTTCTTCCCCTCCGCCTTCAGGGAGGAGGTACAGGATCCTGAAGTCACACACTCAGCGATTCAGGAACAGCTTCTTCCCCTCCGCCATCAGGGAGGAGGTACAGGAGCCTGAAGACACACAGTCAGCGATTCAGGAACAGCTTCTTCCCCTCCGCCTTCAGGGAGGAGGTACAGGATCCTGAAGTCACACACTCAGCGATTCAGGAACAGCTTCTTCCCCTCCGCCATCAGGGAGGAGGTACAGGAGCCTGAAGACACACATTCAGCGATTCAGGAACAGCTTCTTCCCCTCCGCCATCACGGAGGAGGTACAGGAGCCTGAAGACACACACTCAGCGATTCAGAAACAGCTTCTTCCCCTCCGCCATCACGGAGGAGGTACAAGAGCCTGAAGACACACACTCAGCGATTCAGGAACAGCTTCTTCCCCTCCGCCATCAGGGAGGAGGTACAGGAGCCTGAAGACACACACTCAGCGATTCAAGAACAGCTTCTTCCCCTCCACCATCAGGGAGGAGGTACAGGAGCCTGAAGACACACACTCAGCGATTCAAGAACAGCTTCTTCCCTCCGCCATCAGGGAGGAGGTACAGGAGCCTGAAGGCACACACTCAGCGATTCAGGAACACCTTCTTCCCCCTCCGCCACCAGGGAGGAGGAACAGGAGCCTGAAGACACACAGTCAGCGATTCAGGAACAGCTTCTTCCCCTCCGCCATCGGGGAGGATGTACAGGAGCCTGAAGACACACACTCAGCGATTCGGGAACAGCTTCTTCTACTCCGCCATCAGGGCGGGGGTACAGGAGCCTGAAGACACACACTCAGCGATTCAGGAACAGCTTCATCCCCTCCGCCACCAGGGAGGACGTACAGGAGCCTGAAGACACACACTCAGCGATTCAGGAACAGCTTCTTCCCCTCCACCATCGGGGAGGAGGTACAAGAGCCTGAAGACACACACTCAGCGATTCAGGAACAGCTTCTTCCCCTCCGCCATCGGGGAGGAGGTACAGGAGCCTGAGTACACACACTCAGCAATTCAGGAACAGCTTCTTCCCCTCCGCCATCGGGGAGGAGGTACAGGAGCCTGAAGACACACAGTGAGCGATTCAGGAACAGCTTCTTCCCCTCGGCCATCAGGGAGGAGGTACAGGAGCCTGAAGACACACACTCAGCGATTCAGGAACAGCTTCTTCCCCTCCGCCATCAGGGAGGTGGTACAGGTGCCTGAAGACACACAGTCAGCGATTAAGGAACAGCTTCTTCCCCTCCGCCTTCAGGGAGGAGGTACAGGAGCCTGAAGACACACAGTCAGCGATTCAGGAACAGCTTCTTCCCCTCCGCCTTCAGGGAGGAGGTACAGGAGCCTGAGGTCAGACACTCAGCGATTCAAGAACAGCTTCTGCCCCTCCGCCATCAGGGAGGAGGTACAGGATCCTGAAGACACACACTCAGCGATTCAGGAACAGCTTCTTCCCCTCCGGCATCAGGGAGGAGGGACAGGAGCCTGAAGACACACACTCAGCGATTCAGGAACAGCTTCTTCCTCTCCGCCATCAGGGAGGAGGTACAGGAGCCTGAAGACACACACTCAGCGATTCGGGAACAGCTTCTTCTCCTCCGCCATCAGGGCGGGGGTACAGGAGCCTGAAGACACACACTCAGCGATTCGGGAACAGATTCCTCCCCTCCGCCATCAGGGAAGAGGTACAGGAGCCTGAAGACACACACTCAGCGATTCAGGAACAGCTTCTTCCCCTCCGCCATCAGGGAGGAGGTACAGGAGCCTGAAGACACACACTCAGCAATTCAGGAACAGCTTCTTCCCTCCGCCATCAGGGAGGAGGTACAGGAGCCTGAAGACACACACTCAGCGATTCGGGAACAGCTTCTTCCCCTCCGCCATCAGGGAGGAGGTACAGGAGCCTGAAGACACACACTCAGCAATTCAGGAACAGCTTCTTCCCTCCGCCATCAGGGAGGAGGTACAGGAGCCTGAAGGCACACACTCAGCGATTCAGGAACAGCTTCTTCCCCTCCGCCATCGGGGAGGATGTACAGGAGCCTGAACACACACACTCAGCGATTCGGGAACAGCTTCTTCTCCTCCGCCATCAGGGCGGGGGTACAGGAGCCTGAAGACACACACTCAGCGATTCGGGAACAGCTTCTTCCCCTCCGCCATCAGGGAGGAGGTACAGGAGCCTGAAGACACACACTCAGCGATTCAGAAACAGCTTCTTCCCCTCCGCCATCAGGGAGGAGGTACAGGAGCCTGAAGACACACACTCAGCGATTCAGGAACAGCTTCTTCCCCTCCGCCATCGGGGAGGAGGTACAGGAGCCTGAAGACACACACTCAGCGATTCAGGAACAGCTTCCTCCCCTCCGCCATCAGGGAGGAGGTTCAGGAGCATGAAGACACACAGTGAGCCATTCAGGAACAGGTTCTTCCCCTCCGCCATCAGGGAGGAGGTTCAGGAGCATGAAGACACACAGTGAGCCATTCAGGAACAGCTTCTTCCCCTCGGCCATCAGGGAGCAGGTACAGGAGCCTGAAGACACACACTCAGCGATTCGGGAACAGCTTCTTCCCCTCTGCCATCAGGGAGGTGGTACAGGAGCCTGAAGTCACACACTCAGCGATTCAGGAACAGCTTCTTCCCCTCCGCCATCGGGGAGGAGGTACAGGAGCCTGAATACACACAGTGAGCCATTCAGGAACAGCTTCTTCCCCTCCGCCATCGGGGAGGAGGGACAGGAGCCTGAAGACACACACTCAGCGATTCAGGAACTGCTTCTTCCCCTCCGCCATCGGGGAGGAGGTACAGGAGCCTGAGTACACACACTCAGCGATTCAGGAACAGCTTCTTCCCCTCCGCCATCGGGGAGGAGGTACAGGAGCCTGAAGACACACACTCAGCGATTCAGGAACAGCTTCTTCCCCTCCGCCATCAGGGAGGAGGTACAGGAGCCTGAAGACACACAGTCAGCGATTCAGGAACAGCTTCTTCCCCTCCGCCTTCAGGGAGGAGGTACAGGAGCCTGAAGTCACACACTCAGCGATTCAGGAACAGCTTCTTCCCCTCCGCCATCAGGGAGGAGGTACAGGAGCCTGAAGACACACATTCAGCGATTCAGGAACAGCTTCTTCCCCTCCGCCATCACGGAGGAGGTACAGGAGCCTGAAGACACACACTCAGCGATTCAGAAACAGCTTCTTCCCCTCCGCCATCACGGAGGAGGTACAAGAGCCTGAAGACACACACTCAGCGATTCAGGAACAGCTTCTTCCCCTCCGCCATCAGGGAGGAGGTACAGGAGCCTGAAGACACACACTCAGCGATTCAAGAACAGCTTCTTCCCCTCCACCATCAGGGAGGAGGTACAGGAGCCTGAAGACACACACTCAGCGATTCAAGAACAGCTTCTTCCCTCCGCCATCAGGGAGGAGGTACAGGAGCCTGAAGGCACACACTCAGCGATTCAGGAACACCTTCTTCCCCCTCCGCCACCAGGGAGGAGGAACAGGAGCCTGAAGACACACAGTCAGCGATTCAGGAACAGCTTCTTCCCCTCCGCCATCGGGGAGGATGTACAGGAGCCTGAAGACACACACTCAGCGATCCGGGAACAGCTTCTTCTACTCCGCCATCAGGGCGGGGGTACAGGAGCCTGAAGACACACACTCAGCGATTCAGGAACAGCTTCATCCCCTCCGCCACCAGGGAGGAAGTACAGGAGCCTGAAGACACACACTCAGCGATTCAGGAACAGCTTCTTCCCCTCCACCATCAGGGAGGAGGTACAGGAGCCTGAAGACACTCACTCAACGATTCAGGAACAGATTCATCCCCTCCACCATCAGGGAGGAGGTACAGGAGCCTGAAGACACTCACTCAACGATTCAGGAACAGATTCATCCCCTCCACCATCAGGGAGGAGGTACAGGAGCCTGAAGACACTCACTCAACGATTCAGGAACAGATTCATCCCCTCCACCATCAGGGAGGAGGTACAGGAGCCTGAAGACACTCACTCAGCATTTCGGGAACAGCTTCTTCCCCTCTGCCATCAGGGAGGAGGTACAGGAGCCTGAAGACACACACTCAGCGATTCAGGGACAGCTTCTTCCTCTCCGCCATCAGGGAGGAGGTACAGGAGCCTGAAGACACACACTCAGCGATTCAGGAACAGCTTCTTCTCCTCCGCCATCAGGGAGGAGGTACAGGAGCATGAAGACACACAGTGAGCGATTCAGGAACAGGTTCTTCCCCTCCGCCATCAGGGAGGAGGTACAGGAGCCTGAAGGCACACACTCAGCGATTCAGGAACAGGTTCTTCCCCTCCGCCATCAGGGAGGAGGTACAGGAGCCTGAAGACACACACTCAGAGATTCAGGAACAGCTTCTTCCCCTCCATCATCGGGGAGGAGGTACAAGAGCCTGAAGACACACACTCAGCGATTCAGGAACAGCTTCTTCCACTCCGCCATCGGGGAGGAGGTACAGGAGCCTGAGTACACACACTCAGCAATTCAGGAACAGCTTCTTCCCCTCCGCCATCGGGGAGGAGGTACAGGAGCCTGAAGACACACAGTGAGCGATTCAGGAACAGCTTCTTCCCCTCGGCCATCAGGGAGGAGGTACAGGAGCCTGAAGACACACACTCAGCGATTCAGGAACAGCTTCTTCCCCTCCGCCATCAGGGAGGTGGTACAGGTGCCTGAAGACACACAGTCAGCGATTCAGGAACAGCTTCTTCCCCTCCGCCTTCAGGGAGGAGGTACAGGAGCCTGAAGACACACAGTCAGCGATTCAGGAACAGCTTCTTCCCCTCCGCCTTCAGGGAGGAGGTACAGGAGCCTGAGGTCAGACACTCAGCGATTCAAGAACAGCTTCTGCCCCTCCGCCATCAGGGAGGAGGTACAGGATCCTGAAGACACACACTCAGCGATTCAGGAACAGCTTCTTCCCCTCCGGCATCAGGGAGGAGGGACAGGAGCCTGAAGACACACACTCAGCGATTCAGGAACAGCTTCTTCCTCTCCGCCATCAGGGAGGAGGTACAGGAGCCTGAAGACACACACTCAGCGATTCGGGAACAGCTTCTTCTCCTCCGCCATCAGGGCGGGGGTACAGGAGCCTGAAGACACACACTCAGCGATTCGGGAACAGATTCCTCCCCTCCGCCATCAGGGAAGAGGTACAGGAGCCTGAAGACACACACTCAGCGATTCAGGAACAGCTTCTTCCCCTCCGCCATCAGGGAGGAGGTACAGGAGCCTGAAGACACACACTCAGCAATTCAGGAACAGCTTCTTCCCTCCGCCATCAGGGAGGAGGTACAGGAGCCTGAAGACACACACTCAGCGATTCAGGAACAGCTTCTTCCCCTCCCCCATCAGGGAGGAGGTACAGGAGCCTGAAGACACACACTCAGCGATTCAGGAACAGCTTCTTCCCTCCGCCATCAGGGAGGAGGTACAGGAGCCTGAAGGCACACACTCAGGGATTCAGGAACAGCTTCTTCCCCTCCGCCATCAGGGAGGATGTACAGGAGCCTGAAGACACACACTCAGCGATTCGGGAACAGCTTCTTCTCCTCCGCCATCAGGGCGGGGGTACAGGAGCCTGAAGACACACACTCAGCGATTCGGGAATAGCTTCTTCCCCTCCGCCATCAGGGAGGAGGTACAGGAGCCTGAAGACACACACTCAGCGATTCAGAAACAGCTTCTTCCCCTCCGCCATCAGGGAGGAGGTACAGGAGCCTGAAGACACACACTCAGCGATTCAGGAACAGCTTCTTCCTCTCCGCCATCAGGGAGGAGGTACAGGAGCCTGAAGACACACACTCAGCGATTCGGGAACAGCTTCTTCTCCTCCGCCATCAGGGCGGGGGTACAGGAGCCTGAAGACACACACTCAGCGATTCGGGAACAGATTCCTCCCCTCCGCCATCAGGGAAGAGGTACAGGAGCCTGAAGACACACACTCAGCGATTCAGGAACAGCTTCTTCCCCTCCGCCATCAGGGAGGAGGTACAGGAGCCTGAAGACACACACTCAGCAATTCAGGAACAGCTTCTTCCCTCCGCCATCAGGGAGGAGGTACAGGAGCCTGAAGACACACACTCAGCGATTCAGGAACAGCTTCTTCCCCTCCGCCATCAGGGAGGAGGTACAGGAGCCTGAAGACACACACTCAGCAATTCAGGAACAGCTTCTTCCATCCGCCATCAGGGAGGAGGTACAGGAGCCTGAAGGCACACACTCAGCGATTCAGGAACAGCTTCTTCCCCTCCGCCATCGGGGAGGATGTACAGGAGCCTGAAGACACACACTCAGCGATTCGGGAACAGCTTCTTCTCCTCCGCCATCAGGGCGGGGGTACAGGAGCCTGAAGACACACACTCAGCGATTCGGGAACAGCTTCTTCCCCTCCGCCATCAGGGAGGAGGTACAGGAGCCTGAAGACACACACTCAGCGATTCAGAAACAGCTTCTTCCCCTCCGCCATCAGGGAGGAGGTACAGGAGCCTGAAGACACACACTCAGCGATTCAGGAACAGCTTCTTCCCCTCCGCCATCACGGAGGAGGTACAGGAGCCTGAAGACACACACTCAGCGATTCAGAAACAGCTTCTTCCCCTCCGCCATCACGGAGGAGGTACAAGAGCCTGAAGACACACACTCAGCGATTCAGGAACAGCTTCTTCCCCTCCGCCATCAGGGAGGAGGTACAGGAGCCTGAAGACACACACTCAGCGATTCAAGAACAGCTTCTTCCCCTCCACCATCAGGGAGGAGGTACAGGAGCCTGAAGACACACACTC
Organism: Hypanus sabinus; assembly: GCF_030144855.1. Taxonomy (NCBI): domain Eukaryota; kingdom Metazoa; phylum Chordata; class Chondrichthyes; order Myliobatiformes; family Dasyatidae; genus Hypanus; species Hypanus sabinus. Next base: position 366,253 of record NW_026778986.1, read on the forward strand.
AGCGATTCAAGAACAGCTTCTTCCCTCCGCCATCAGGGAGGAGGTACAGGAGCCTGAAGGCACACACTCAGCGATTCAGGAACACCTTCTTCCCCCTCCGCCACCAGGGAGGAGGAACAGGAGCCTGAAGACACACAGTCAGCGATTCAGGAACAGCTTCTTCCCCTCCGCCATCGGGGAGGATGTACAGGAGCCTGAAGACACACACTCAGCGATCCGGGAACAGCTTCTTCTACTCCGCCATCAGGGCGGGGGTACAGGAGCCTGAAGACACACACTCAGCGATTCAGGAACAGCTTCATCCCCTCCGCCACCAGGGAGGAAGTACAGGAGCCTGAAGACACACACTCAGCGATTCAGGAACAGCTTCTTCCCCTCCACCATCAGGGAGGAGGTACAGGAGCCTGAAGACACTCACTCAACGATTCAGGAACAGATTCATCCCCTCCACCATCAGGGAGGAGGTACAGGAGCCTGAAGACACTCACTCAACGATTCAGGAACAGATTCATCCCCTCCACCATCAGGGAGGAGGTACAGGAGCCTGAAGACACACACTCAGCGATTCAGGGACAGCTTCTTCCTCTCCGCCATCAGGGAGGAGGTACAGGAGCCTGAAGACACACACTCAGCGATTCAGGAACAGCTTCTTCTCCTCCGCCATCAGGGAGGAGGTACAGGAGCATGAAGACACACAGTGAGCGATTCAGGAACAGGTTCTTCCCCTCCGCCATCAGGGAGGAGGTACAGGAGCCTGAAGGCACACACTCAGCGATTCAGGAACAGGTTCTTCCCCTCCGCCATCAGGGAGGAGGTACAGGAGCCTGAAGACACACACTCAGAGATTCAGGAACAGCTTCTTCCCCTCCATCATCGGGGAGGAGGTACAAGAGCCTGAAGACACACACTCAGCGATTCAGGAACAGCTTCTTCCACTCCGCCATCGGGGAGGAGGTACAGGAGCCTGAGTACACACACTCAGCAATTCAGGAACAGCTTCTTCCCCTCCGCCATCGGGGAGGAGGTACAGGAGCCTGAAGACACACAGTGAGCGATTCAGGAACAGCTTCTTCCCCTCGGCCATCAGGGAGGAGGTACAGGAGCCTGAAGACACACACTCAGCGATTCAGGAACAGCTTCTTCCCCTCCGCCATCAGGGAGGTGGTACAGGTGCCTGAAGACACACAGTCAGCGATTCAGGAACAGCTTCTTCCCCTCCGCCTTCAGGGAGGAGGTACAGGAGCCTGAAGACACACAGTCAGCGATTCAGGAACAGCTTCTTCCCCTCCGCCTTCAGGGAGGAGGTACAGGAGCCTGAGGTCAGACACTCAGCGATTCAAGAACAGCTTCTGCCCCTCCGCCATCAGGGAGGAGGTACAGGATCCTGAAGACACACACTCAGCGATTCAGGAACAGCTTCTTCCCCTCCGGCATCAGGGAGGAGGGACAGGAGCCTGAAGACACACACTCAGCGATTCAGGAACAGCTTCTTCCTCTCCGCCATCAGGGAGGAGGTACAGGAGCCTGAAGACACACACTCAGCGATTCGGGAACAGCTTCTTCTCCTCCGCCATCAGGGCGGGGGTACAGGAGCCTGAAGACACACACTCAGCGATTCGGGAACAGATTCCTCCCCTCCGCCATCAGGGAAGAGGTACAGGAGCCTGAAGACACACACTCAGCGATTCAGGAACAGCTTCTTCCCCTCCGCCATCAGGGAGGAGGTACAGGAGCCTGAAGACACACACTCAGCAATTCAGGAACAGCTTCTTCCCTCCGCCATCAGGGAGGAGGTACAGGAGCCTGAAGACACACACTCAGCGATTCAGGAACAGCTTCTTCCCCTCCGCCATCAGGGAGGAGGTACAGGAGCCTGAAGACACACACTCAGCGATTCAGGAACAGCTTCTTCCCTCCGCCATCAGGGAGGAGGTACAGGAGCCTGAAGGCACACACTCAGGGATTCAGGAACAGCTTCTTCCCCTCCGCCATCAGGGAGGATGTACAGGAGCCTGAAGACACACACTCAGCGATTCGGGAACAGCTTCTTCTCCTCCGCCATCAGGGCGGGGGTACAGGAGCCTGAAGACACACACTCAGCGATTCGGGAATAGCTTCTTCCCCTCCGCCATCAGGGAGGAGGTACAGGAGCCTGAAGACACACACTCAGCGATTCAGAAACAGCTTCTTCCCCTCCGCCATCAGGGAGGAGGTACAGGAGCCTGAAGACACACACTCAGCGATTCAGGAACAGCTTCTTCCTCTCCGCCATCAGGGAGGAGGTACAGGAGCCTGAAGACACACACTCAGCGATTCGGGAACAGCTTCTTCTCCTCCGCCATCAGGGCGGGGGTACAGGAGCCTGAAGACACACACTCAGCGATTCGGGAACAGATTCCTCCCCTCCGCCATCAGGGAAGAGGTACAGGAGCCTGAAGACACACACTCAGCGATTCAGGAACAGCTTCTTCCCCTCCGCCATCAGGGAGGAGGTACAGGAGCCTGAAGACACACACTCAGCAATTCAGGAACAGCTTCTTCCCTCCGCCATCAGGGAGGAGGTACAGGAGCCTGAAGACACACACTCAGCGATTCAGGAACAGCTTCTTCCCCTCCGCCATCAGGGAGGAGGTACAGGAGCCTGAAGACACACACTCAGCAATTCAGGAACAGCTTCTTCCCTCCGCCATCAGGGAGGAGGTACAGGAGCCTGAAGGCACACACTCAGCGATTCAGGAACAGCTTCTTCCCCTCCGCCATCGGGGAGGATGTACAGGAGCCTGAAGACACACACTCAGCGATTCGGGAACAGCTTCTTCTCCTCCGCCATCAGGGCGGGGGTACAGGAGCCTGAAGACACACACTCAGCGATTCGGGAACAGCTTCTTCCCCTCCGCCATCAGGGAGGAGGTACAGGAGCCTGAAGACACACACTCAGCGATTCAGAAACAGCTTCTTCCCCTCCGCCATCAGGGAGGAGGTACAGGAGCCTGAAGACACACACTCAGCGATTCAGGAACAGCTTCTTCACCTCCGCCATCAGGGAGGAGGTACAAGAGCCTGAAGACACACACTCAGCAATTCAGGAACAGCTTCTTCCCTCCGCCATCAGGGAGGAGGTACAGGAGCCTGAAGACACAGAGTCAGCTATTCAGGAACAGCTTCTTCCCTCCGCCATCAGGGAGGGTGTACAGGAGACTGAAGGCACACACTCAGCGATTCAGGAACACCTTCTTCCCCTCCGCCACCAGGGAGGAGGTACAGGAGCCTGAAGACACACACTCAGCGATTCAGGAACACCTTCTTCCCCTCCGCCACCAGGGAGGAGGTACAGGAGCCTGAAGACACACAGTCAGCGATTCAGGAACAGCTTCTTCCCCTCCGCCATCGGGGAGGATGTACAGGAGCCTGAAGACACACACTCAGCGATTCAGGAACAGCTTTTTCCCCTCCGCCATCAGGGAGGAGGTACAGGAGCCTGAAGACACACACTTGGCAATTCAGGAACAACTTCCCCTCCGCCATCAGGGAGGAGTTACAGGAGCCTGAGGACACACACTCGGCGATTCAGAAACAGCTTCTTCCCCTCTGCCATCAGGGAGGAGGTACAGGAGCCTGAAGACACACACTCAGCGATTCGGGAACAGCTTCTTCCCCTCCGCCATCAGGGAGGAGGTACAGGAGCCTGAAGACACACACTCAGCGATTCAGGAACAGCTTCTTCTCCTCCGCCATCAGGGAGGAGGTACAGGAGCATGAAGACACACAGTGAGCGATTCAGGAACAGGTTCTTCCCCTCCGCCATCAGGGAGGAGGTACAGGAGCCTGAAGGCACACACTCAGCGATTCAGGAACAGGTTCTTCCCCTCCGCCATCAGGGAGGAGGTACAGGAGCCTGAAGACACACACTCAGCGATTCAGGAACAGCTTCTTCCCCTCCATCATCGGGGAGGAGGTACAAGAGCCTGAAGACACACACTCAGCGATTCAGGAACAGCTTCTTCCACTCCGCCATCGGGGAGGAGGTACAGGAGCCTGAGTACACACACTCAGCAATTCAGGAACAGCTTCTTCCCCTCCGCCATCGGGGAGGAGGTACAGGAGCCTGAAGACACACAGTGAGCGATTCAGGAACAGCTTCTTCCCCTCGGCCATCAGGGAGGAGGTACAGGAGCCTGAAGACACACACTCAGCGATTCAGGAACAGCTTCTTCCCCTCCGCCATCAGGGAGGTGGTACAGGTGCCTGAAGACACACAGTCAGCGATTCAGGAACAGCTTCTTCCCCTCCGCCTTCAGGGAGGAGGTACAGGAGCCTGAAGACACACAGTCAGCGATTCAGGAATAGCTTCTTCCCCTCCGCCTTCAGGGAGGAGGTACAGGAGCCTGAGGTCAGACACTCAGCGATTCAAGAACAGCTTCTGCCCCTCCGCCATCAGGGAGGAGGTACAGGATCCTGAAGACACACACTCAGCGATTCAGGAACAGCTTCTTCCCCTCCGGCATCAGGGAGGAGGGACAGGAGCCTGAAGACACACACTCAGCGATTCAGGAACAGCTTCTTCCTCTCCGCCATCAGGGAGGAGGTACAGGAGCCTGAAGACACACACTCAGCGATTCGGGAACAGCTTCTTCTCCTCCGCCATCAGGGCGGGGGTACAGGAGCCTGAAGACACACACTCAGCGATTCGGGAACAGATTCCTCCCCTCCGCCATCAGGGAAGAGGTACAGGAGCCTGAAGACACACACTCAGCGATTCAGGAACAGCTTCTTCCCCTCCGCCATCAGGGAGGAGGTACAGGAGCCTGAAGACACACACTCAGCAATTCAGGAACAGCTTCTTCCCTCCGCCATCAGGGAGGAGGTACAGGAGCCTGAAGACACACACTCAGCGATTCAGGAACAGCTTCTTCCCCTCCGCCATCAGGGAGGAGGTACAGGAGCCTGAAGACACACACTCAGCGATTCAGGAACAGCTTCTTCCCTCCGCCATCAGGGAGGAGGTACAGGAGCCTGAAGGCACACACTCAGGGATTCAGGAACAGCTTCTTCCCCTCCGCCATCAGGGAGGATGTACAGGAGCCTGAAGACACACACTCAGCGATTCGGGAACAGCTTCTTCTCCTCCGCCATCAGGGCGGGGGTACAGGAGCCTGAAGACACACACTCAGCGATTCGGGAATAGCTTCTTCCCCTCCGCCATCAGGGAGGAGGTACAGGAGCCTGAAGACACACACTCAGCGATTCAGAAACAGCTTCTTCCCCTCCGCCATCAGGGAGGAGGTACAGGAGCCTGAAGACACACACTCAGCGATTCAGGAACAGCTTCTTCCTCTCCGCCATCAGGGAGGAGGTACAGGAGCCTGAAGACACACACTCAGCGATTCGGGAACAGCTTCTTCTCCTCCGCCATCAGGGCGGGGGTACAGGAGCCTGAAGACACACACTCAGCGATTCGGGAACAGATTCCTCCCCTCCGCCATCACGGAGGAGGTACAAGAGCCTGAAGACACACACTCAGCGATTCAGGAACAGCTTCTTCCCCTCCGCCATCAGGGAGGAGGTACAGGAGCCTGAAGACACACACTCAGCGATTCAAGAACAGCTTCTTCCCCTCCACCATCAGGGAGGAGGTACAGGAGCCTGAAGACACACACTCAGCGATTCAAGAACAGCTTCTTCCCTCCGCCATCAGGGAGGAGGTACAGGAGCCTGAAGGCACACACTCAGCGATTCAGGAACACCTTCTTCCCCCTCCGCCACCAGGGAGGAGGAACAGGAGCCTGAAGACACACAGTCAGCGATTCAGGAACAGCTTCTTCCCCTCCGCCATCGGGGAGGATGTACAGGAGCCTGAAGACACACACTCAGCGATCCGGGAACAGCTTCTTCTACTCCGCCATCAGGGCGGGGGTACAGGAGCCTGAAGACACACACTCAGCGATTCAGGAACAGCTTCATCCCCTCCGCCACCAGGGAGGAAGTACAGGAGCCTGAAGACACACACTCAGCGATTCAGGAACAGCTTCTTCCCCTCCACCATCAGGGAGGAGGTACAGGAGCCTGAAGACACTCACTCAACGATTCAGGAACAGATTCATCCCCTCCACCATCAGGGAGGAGGTACAGGAGCCTGAAGACACTCACTCAACGATTCAGGAACAGATTCATCCCCTCCACCATCAGGGAGGAGGTACAGGAGCCTGAAGACACTCACTCAACGATTCAGGAACAGATTCATCCCCTCCACCATCAGGGAGGAGGTACAGGAGCCTGAAGACACTCACTCAGCATTTCGGGAACAGCTTCTTCCCCTCTGCCATCAGGGAGGAGGTACAGGAGCCTGAAGACACACACTCAGCGATTCAGGGACAGCTTCTTCCTCTCCGCCATCAGGGAGGAGGTACAGGAGCCTGAAGACACACACTCAGCGATTCAGGAACAGCTTCTTCTCCTCCGCCATCAGGGAGGAGGTACAGGAGCATGAAGACACACAGTGAGCGATTCAGGAACAGGTTCTTCCCCTCCGCCATCAGGGAGGAGGTACAGGAGCCTGAAGGCACACACTCAGCGATTCAGGAACAGGTTCTTCCCCTCCGCCATCAGGGAGGAGGTACAGGAGCCTGAAGACACACACTCAGAGATTCAGGAACAGCTTCTTCCCCTCCATCATCGGGGAGGAGGTACAAGAGCCTGAAGACACACACTCAGCGATTCAGGAACAGCTTCTTCCACTCCGCCATCGGGGAGGAGGTACAGGAGCCTGAGTACACACACTCAGCAATTCAGGAACAGCTTCTTCCCCTCCGCCATCGGGGAGGAGGTACAGGAGCCTGAAGACACACAGTGAGCGATTCAGGAACAGCTTCTTCCCCTCGGCCATCAGGGAGGAGGTACAGGAGCCTGAAGACACACACTCAGCGATTCAGGAACAGCTTCTTCCCCTCCGCCATCAGGGAGGTGGTACAGGTGCCTGAAGACACACAGTCAGCGATTCAGGAACAGCTTCTTCCCCTCCGCCTTCAGGGAGGAGGTACAGGAGCCTGAAGACACACAGTCAGCGATTCAGGAACAGCTTCTTCCCCTCCGCCTTCAGGGAGGAGGTACAGGAGCCTGAGGTCAGACACTCAGCGATTCAAGAACAGCTTCTGCCCCTCCGCCATCAGGGAGGAGGTACAGGATCCTGAAGACACACACTCAGCGATTCAGGAACAGCTTCTTCCCCTCCGGCATCAGGGAGGAGGGACAGGAGCCTGAAGACACACACTCAGCGATTCAGGAACAGCTTCTTCCTCTCCGCCATCAGGGAGGAGGTACAGGAGCCTGAAGACACACACTCAGCGATTCGGGAACAGCTTCTTCTCCTCCGCCATCAGGGCGGGGGTACAGGAGCCTGAAGACACACACTCAGCGATTCGGGAACAGATTCCTCCCCTCCGCCATCAGGGAAGAGGTACAGGAGCCTGAAGACACACACTCAGCGATTCAGGAACAGCTTCTTCCCCTCCGCCATCAGGGAGGAGGTACAGGAGCCTGAAGACACACACTCAGCAATTCAGGAACAGCTTCTTCCCTCCGCCATCAGGGAGGAGGTACAGGAGCCTGAAGACACACACTCAGCGATTCAGGAACAGCTTCTTCCCCTCCGCCATCAGGGAGGAGGTACAGGAGCCTGAAGACACACACTCAGCGATTCAGGAACAGCTTCTTCCCTCCGCCATCAGGGAGGAGGTACAGGAGCCTGAAGGCACACACTCAGGGATTCAGGAACAGCTTCTTCCCCTCCGCCATCAGGGAGGATGTACAGGAGCCTGAAGACACACACTCAGCGATTCGGGAACAGCTTCTTCTCCTCCGCCATCAGGGCGGGGGTACAGGAGCCTGAAGACACACACTCAGCGATTCGGGAATAGCTTCTTCCCCTCCGCCATCAGGGAGGAGGTACAGGAGCCTGAAGACACACACTCAGCGATTCAGAAACAGCTTCTTCCCCTCCGCCATCAGGGAGGAGGTACAGGAGCCTGAAGACACACACTCAGCGATTCAGGAACAGCTTCTTCCTCTCCGCCATCAGGGAGGAGGTACAGGAGCCTGAAGACACACACTCAGCGATTCGGGAACAGCTTCTTCTCCTCCGCCATCAGGGCGGGGGTACAGGAGCCTGAAGACACACACTCAGCGATTCGGGAACAGATTCCTCCCCTCCGCCATCAGGGAAGAGGTACAGGAGCCTGAAGACACACACTCAGCGATTCAGGAACAGCTTCTTCCCCTCCGCCATCAGGGAGGAGGTACAGGAGCCTGAAGACACACACTCAGCAATTCAGGAACAGCTTCTTCCCTCCGCCATCAGGGAGGAGGTACAGGAGCCTGAAGACACACACTCAGCGATTCAGGAACAGCTTCTTCCCCTCCGCCATCAGGGAGGAGGTACAGGAGCCTGAAGACACACACTCAGCAATTCAGGAACAGCTTCTTCCCTCCGCCATCAGGGAGGAGGTACAGGAGCCTGAAGGCACACACTCAGCGATTCAGGAACAGCTTCTTCCCCTCCGCCATCGGGGAGGATGTACAGGAGCCTGAAGACACACACTCAGCGATTCGGGAACAGCTTCTTCTCCTCCGCCATCAGGGCGGGGGTACAGGAGCCTGAAGACACACACTCAGCGATTCGGGAACAGCTTCTTCCCCTCCGCCATCAGGGAGGAGGTACAGGAGCCTGAAGACACACACTCAGCGATTCAGAAACAGCTTCTTCCCCTCCGCCATCAGGGAGGAGGTACAGGAGCCTGAAGACACACACTCAGCGATTCAGGAACAGCTTCTTCCCCTCCGCCATCACGGAGGAGGTACAGGAGCCTGAAGACACACACTCAGCGATTCAGAAACAGCTTCTTCCCCTCCGCCATCACGGAGGAGGTACAAGAGCCTGAAGACACACACTCAGCGATTCAGGAACAGCTTCTTCCCCTCCGCCATCAGGGAGGAGGTACAGGAGCCTGAAGACACACACTCAGCGATTCAAGAACAGCTTCTTCCCCTCCACCATCAGGGAGGAGGTACAGGAGCCTGAAGACACACACTCAGCGATTCAAGAACAGCTTCTTCCCTCCGCCATCAGGGAGGAGGTACAGGAGCCTGAAGGCACACACTCAGCGATTCAGGAACACCTTCTTCCCCCTCCGCCACCAGGGAGGAGGAACAGGAGCCTGAAGACACACAGTCAGCGATTCAGGAACAGCTTCTTCCCCTCCGCCATCGGGGAGGATGTACAGGAGCCTGAAGACACACACTCAGCGATCCGGGAACAGCTTCTTCTACTCCGCCATCAGGGCGGGGGTACAGGAGCCTGAAGACACACACTCAGCGATTCAGGAACAGCTTCATCCCCTCCGCCACCAGGGAGGAAGTACAGGAGCCTGAAGACACACACTCAGCGATTCAGGAACAGCTTCTTCCCCTCCACCATCAGGGAGGAGGTACAGGAGCCTGAAGACACTCACTCAACGATTCAGGAACAGATTCATCCCCTCCACCATCAGGGAGGAGGTACAGGAGCCTGAAGACACTCACTCAACGATTCAGGAACAGATTCATCCCCTCCACCATCAGGGAGGAGGTACAGGAGCCTGAAGACACTCACTCAACGATTCAGGAACAGATTCATCCCCTCCACCATCAGGGAGGAGGTACAGGAGCCTGAAGACACTCACTCAGCATTTCGGGAACAGCTTCTTCCCCTCTGCCATCAGGGAGGAGGTACAGGAGCCTGAAGACACACACTCAGCGATTCAGGGACAGCTTCTTCCTCTCCGCCATCAGGGAGTAGGTACAGGAGCCTGAAGACACACACTCAGCGATTCAGGAACAGCTTCTTCTCCTCCGCCATCAGGGAGGAGGTACAGGAGCATGAAGACACACAGTGAGCGATTCAGGAACAGGTTCTTCCCCTCCGCCATCAGGGAGGAGGTACAGGAGCCTGAAGGCACACACTCAGCGATTCAGGAACAGGTTCTTCCCCTCCGCCATCAGGGAGGAGGTACAGGAGCCTGAAGACACACACTCAGAGATTCAGGAACAGCTTCTTCCCCTCCATCATCGGGGAGGAGGTACAAGAGCCTGAAGACACACACTCAGCGATTCAGGAACAGCTTCTTCCACTCCGCCATCGGGGAGGAGGTACAGGAGCCTGAGTACACACACTCAGCAATTCAGGAACAGCTTCTTCCCCTCCGCCATCGGGGAGGAGGTACAGGAGCCTGAAGACACACAGTGAGCGATTCAGGAACAGCTTCTTCCCCTCGGCCATCAGGGAGGAGGTACAGGAGCCTGAAGACACACACTCAGCGATTCAGGAACAGCTTCTTCCCCTCCGCCATCAGGGAGGTGGTACAGGTGCCTGAAGACACACAGTCAGCGATTCAGGAACAGCTTCTTCCCCTCCGCCTTCAGGGAGGAGGTACAGGAGCCTGAAGACACACAGTCAGCGATTCAGGAACAGCTTCTTCCCCTCCGCCTTCAGGGAGGAGGTACAGGAGCCTGAGGTCAGACACTCAGCGATTCAAGAACAGCTTCTGCCCCTCCGCCATCAGGGAGGAGGTACAGGATCCTGAAGACACACACTCAGCGATTCAGGAACAGCTTCTTCCCCTCCGGCATCAGGGAGGAGGGACAGGAGCCTGAAGACACACACTCAGCGATTCAGGAACAGCTTCTTCCTCTCCGCCATCAGGGAGGAGGTACAGGAGCCTGAAGACACACACTCAGCGATTCGGGAACAGCTTCTTCTCCTCCGCCATCAGGGCGGGGGTCCAGGAGCCTGAAGACACACACTCAGCGATTCGGGAACAGATTCCTCCCCTCCGCCATCAGGGAAGAGGTACAGGAGCCTGAAGACACACACTCAGCGATTCAGGAACAGCTTCTTCCCCTCCGCCATCAGGGAGGAGGTACAGGAGCCTGAAGACACACACTCAGCAATTCAGGAACAGCTTCTTCCCTCCGCCATCAGGGAGGAGGTACAGGAGCCTGAAGACACACACTCAGCGATTCAGGAACAGCTTCTTCCCCTCCGCCATCAGGGAGGAGGTACAGGAGCCTGAAGACACACACTCAGCGATTCAGGAACAGCTTCTTCCCTCCGCCATCAGGGAGGAGGTACAGGAGCCTGAAGGCACACACTCAGGGATTCAGGAACAGCTTCTTCCCCTCCGCCATCAGGGAGGATGTACAGGAGCCTGAAGACACACACTCAGCGATTCGGGAACAGCTTCTTCTCCTCCGCCATCAGGGCGGGGGTACAGGAGCCTGAAGACACACACTCAGCGATTCGGGAATAGCTTCTTCCCCTCCGCCATCAGGGAGGAGGTACAGGAGCCTGAAGACACACACTCAGCGATTCAGAAACAGCTTCTTCCCCTCCGCCATCAGGGAGGAGGTACAGGAGCCTGAAGACACACACTCAGCGATTCAGGAACAGCTTCTTCCTCTCCGCCATCAGGGAGGAGGTACAGGAGCCTGAAGACACACACTCAGCGATTCGGGAACAGCTTCTTCTCCTCCGCCATCAGGGCGGGGGTACAGGAGCCTGAAGACACACACTCAGCGATTCGGGAACAGATTCCTCCCCTCCGCCATCAGGGAAGAGGTACAGGAGCCTGAAGACACACACTCAGCGATTCAGGAACAGCTTCTTCCCCTCCGCCATCAGGGAGGAGGTACAGGAGCCTGAAGACACACACTCAGCAATTCAGGAACAGCTTCTTCCCTCCGCCATCAGGGAGGAGGTACAGGAGCCTGAAGACACACACTCAGCGATTCAGGAACAGCTTCTTCCCCTCCGCCATCAGGGAGGAGGTACAGGAGCCTGAAGACACACACTCAGCAATTCAGGAACAGCTTCTTCCCTCCGCCATCAGGGAGGAGGTACAGGAGCCTGAAGGCACACACTCAGCGATTCAGGAACAGCTTCTTCCCCTCCGCCATCGGGGAGGATGTACAGGAGCCTGAAGACACACACTCAGCGATTCGGGAACAGCTTCTTCTCCTCCGCCATCAGGGCGGGGGTACAGGAGCCTGAAGACACACACTCAGCGATTCGGGAACAGCTTCTTCCCCTCCGCCATCAGGGAGGAGGTACAGGAGCCTGAAGACACACACTCAGCGATTCAGAAACAGCTTCTTCCCCTCCGCCATCAGGGAGGAGGTACAGGAGCCTGAAGACACACACTCAGCGATTCAGGAACAGCTTCTTCACCTCCGCCATCAGGGAGGAGGTACAAGAGCCTGAAGACACACACTCAGCAATTCAGGAACAGCTTCTTCCCTCCGCCATCAGGGAGGAGGTACAGGAGCCTGAAGACACAGAGTCAGCTATTCAGGAACAGCTTCTTCCCTCCGCCATCAGGGAGGGTGTACAGGAGACTGAAGGCACACACTCAGCGATTCAGGAACACCTTCTTCCCCTCCGCCACCAGGGAGGAGGTACAGGAGCCTGAAGACACACACTCAGCGATTCAGGAACACCTTCTTCCCCTCCGCCACCAGGGAGGAGGTACAGGAGCCTGAAGACACACAGTCAGCGATTCAGGAACAGCTTCTTCCCCTCCGCCATCGGGGAGGATGTACAGGAGCCTGAAGACACACACTCAGCGATTCAGGAACAGCTTTTTCCCCTCCGCCATCAGGGAGGAGGTACAGGAGCCTGAAGACACACACTCGGCGATTCAGAAACAGCTTCTTCCCCTCTGCCATCAGGGAGGAGGTACAGGAGCCTGAAGACACACACTCAGCGATTCGGGAACAGCTTCTTCCCCTCCGCCATCAGGGAGGAGGTACAGGAGCCTGAAGACACACACTCAGCGATTCAGGAACAGCTTCTTCTCCTCCGCCATCAGGGAGGAGGTACAGGAGCATGAAGACACACAGTGAGCGATTCAGGAACAGGTTCTTCCCCTCCGCCATCAGGGAGGAGGTACAGGAGCCTGAAGGCACACACTCAGCGATTCAGGAACAGGTTCTTCCCCTCCGCCATCAGGGAGGAGGTACAGGAGCCTGAAGACACACACTCAGCGATTCAGGAACAGCTTCTTCCCCTCCATCATCGGGGAGGAGGTACAAGAGCCTGAAGACACACACTCAGCGATTCAGGAACAGCTTCTTCCACTCCGCCATCGGGGAGGAGGTACAGGAGCCTGAGTACACACACTCAGCAATTCAGGAACAGCTTCTTCCCCTCCGCCATCGGGGAGGAGGTACAGGAGCCTGAAGACACACAGTGAGCGATTCAGGAACAGCTTCTTCCCCTCGGCCATCAGGGAGGAGGTACAGGAGCCTGAAGACACACACTCAGCGATTCAGGAACAGCTTCTTCCCCTCCGCCATCAGGGAGGTGGTACAGGTGCCTGAAGACACACAGTCAGCGATTCAGGAACAGCTTCTTCCCCTCCGCCTTCAGGGAGGAGGTACAGGAGCCTGAAGACACACAGTCAGCGATTCAGGAACAGCTTCTTCCCCTCCGCCTTCAGGGAGGAGGTACAGGAGCCTGAGGTCAGACACTCAGCGATTCAAGAACAGCTTCTGCCCCTCCGCCATCAGGGAGGAGGTACAGGATCCTGAAGACACACACTCAGCGATTCAGGAACAGCTTCTTCCCCTCCGGCATCAGGGAGGAGGGACAGGAGCCTGAAGACACACACTCAGCGATTCAGGAACAGCTTCTTCCTCTCCGCCATCAGGGAGGAGGTACAGGAGCCTGAAGACACACACTCAGCGATTCGGGAACAGCTTCTTCTCCTCCGCCATCAGGGCGGGGGTACAGGAGCCTGAAGACACACACTCAGCGATTCGGGAACAGATTCCTCCCCTCCGCCATCAGGGAAGAGGTACAGGAGCCTGAAGACACACACTCAGCGATTCAGGAACAGCTTCTTCCCCTCCGCCATCAGGGAGGAGGTACAGGAGCCTGAAGACACACACTCAGCAATTCAGGAACAGCTTCTTCCCTCCGCCATCAGGGAGGAGGTACAGGAGCCTGAAGACACACACTCAGCGATTCAGGAACAGCTTCTTCCCCTCCGCCATCAGGGAGGAGGTACAGGAGCCTGAAGACACACACTCAGCGATTCAGGAACAGCTTCTTCCCTCCGCCATCAGGGAGGAGGTACAGGAGCCTGAAGGCACACACTCAGGGATTCAGGAACAGCTTCTTCCCCTCCGCCATCAGGGAGGATGTACAGGAGCCTGAAGACACACACTCAGCGATTCGGGAACAGCTTCTTCTCCTCCGCCATCAGGGCGGGGGTACAGGAGCCTGAAGACACACACTCAGCGATTCGGGAATAGCTTCTTCCCCTCCGCCATCAGGGAGGAGGTACAGGAGCCTGAAGACACACACTCAGCGATTCAGAAACAGCTTCTTCCCCTCCGCCATCAGGGAGGAGGTACAGGAGCCTGAAGACACACACTCAGCGATTCAGGAACAGCTTCTTCCTCTCCGCCATCAGGGAGGAGGTACAGGAGCCTGAAGACACACACTCAGCGATTCGGGAACAGCTTCTTCTCCTCCGCCATCAGGGCGGGGGTACAGGAGCCTGAAGACACACACTCAGCGATTCGGGAACAGATTCCTCCCCTCCGCCATCAGGGAAGAGGTACAGGAGCCTGAAGACACACACTCAGCGATTCAGGAACAGCTTCTTCCCCTCCGCCATCAGGGAGGAGGTACAGGAGCCTGAAGACACACACTCAGCAATTCAGGAACAGCTTCTTCCCTCCGCCATCAGGGAGGAGGTACAGGAGCCTGAAGACACACACTCAGCGATTCAGGAACAGCTTCTTCCCCTCCGCCATCAGGGAGGAGGTACAGGAGCCTGAAGACACACACTCAGCAATTCAGGAACAGCTTCTTCCCTCCGCCATCAGGGAGGAGGTACAGGAGCCTGAAGGCACACACTCAGCGATTCAGGAACAGCTTCTTCCCCTCCGCCATCGGGGAGGATGTACAGGAGCCTGAAGACACACACTCAGCGATTCGGGAACAGCTTCTTCTCCTCCGCCATCAGGGCGGGGGTACAGGAGCCTGAAGACACACACTCAGCGATTCGGGAACAGCTTCTTCCCCTCCGCCATCAGGGAGGAGGTACAGGAGCCTGAAGACACACACTCAGCGATTCAGAAACAGCTTCTTCCCCTCCGCCATCAGGGAGGAGGTACAGGAGCCTGAAGACACACACTCAGCGATTCAGGAACAGCTTCTTCACCTCCGCCATCAGGGAGGAGGTACAAGAGCCTGAAGACACACACTCAGCAATTCAGGAACAGCTTCTTCCCTCCGCCATCAGGGAGGAGGTACAGGAGCCTGAAGACACAGAGTCAGCTATTCAGGAACAGCTTCTTCCCTCCGCCATCAGGGAGGGTGTACAGGAGACTGAAGGCACACACTCAGCGATTCAGGAACACCTTCTTCCCCTCCGCCACCAGGGAGGAGGTACAGGAGCCTGAAGACACACACTCAGCGATTCAGGAACACCTTCTTCCCCTCCGCCACCAGGGAGGAGGTACAGGAGCCTGAAGACACACAGTCAGCGATTCAGGAACAGCTTCTTCCCCTCCGCCATCGGGGAGGATGTACAGGAGCCTGAAGACACACACTCAGCGATTCAGGAACAGCTTTTTCCCCTCCGCCATCAGGGAGGAGGTACAGGAGCCTGAAGACACACACTTGGCAATTCAGGAACAACTTCCCCTCCGCCATCAGGGAGGAGATACAGGAGCCTGAGGACACACACTCGGCGATTCAGAAACAGCTTCTTCCCCTCTGCCATCAGGGAGGAGGTACAGGAGCCTGAAGACACACACTCAGCGATTCGGGAACAGCTTCTTCCCCTCCGCCATCAGGGAGGAGGTACAGGAGCCTGAAGACACACACTCAGCAATTCAGGAACAGCTTCTTCCCTCCGCCATTAGGGAGGAGGTACAGGAGCCTGAAGACACACACTCAGCGATTCAGCAACGGCTTCATCCCCTCTGCCATCAGGGAGGAGGTACAGGAGCCTGAAGACACAGAGTCAGCTATTCAGGAACAGCTTCTTCCCTCCGCCATCAGGGAGGAGGTACAGGTGCCTGAAGACACAGAGTCAGCTATTCAGGAACAGCTTCGTCCCCTCCGCCATCAGGGAGGAGGTACAGGAGCCTGAAGGCACACACTCAGCAATTCAGGAACACCTTCTTCCCCTCCGCCACCAGGGAGGAGGTACAGGAGCCTGAAGACACCCAGTCAGCGATTCAGGAACAGCTTCTTCCCCTCCGCCATCGGGGAGGATGTACAGGAGCCTGAAGACACACAGTCAGCGATTCAGGAACAGCTTTTTCCCCTCCGCCATCAGGGAGGAGGTACAGGAGCCTGAAGACACACACTCAGCAATTCAGGAACAACTTCTTCCCCTCCGCCATCAGGGAGGAGGTACAGGAGCCTGAAGACACACACTCAGCGATTCAGAAACAGCTTCTTCCCCTCCGCCATCAGGAAGGAGGTACAGGAGCCTGAAGACACACACTCAGCGATTCAGAAACAGCTTCTTCCCCTCTGCCATCAGGGGGGAGGTACAGGAGCCTGAAGACACACAGTCAGCGATTCAGGAACAGCTTCTTCCCCTCCGCCATCAGGGAGGAGGTACAGGAGCATGAAGACACACAGTGAGCGATTCAGGAACAGCTTCTTCCTCTCCGCCATCAGGGAGGAGGTACAGGAGCCTGAAGGCACACACTCAGCGATTCAGGAACAGGTTCTTCCCCTCCACCATCAGGGAGGAGGTACAGGAGCCTGAAGACACACACTCAACGATTCAGGAACAGCTTCTTCCCCTCCGCCATCAGGGAGGAGGTACAGGAGCCTGAAGACACTCACTCAACGATTCAGGAACAGCTTCTTCCCCTCCGCCATCAGGGAGGAGGTACAGGAGCCTGAAGACACACACTCAGCGATTCAGCAACGGCTTCATCCCCTCTGCCATCAGGGAGGAGGTACAAGAGCCTGAAGACACACACACAGCGATTCAGGAACAGCTTCTTCCCCTCCGCCATCAGGGAGGAGGTACAGGAGCCTGAAGACACACACTCAGTGATTCAGGAACAGCTTCTTCCCTCCGCCATCAGGGAGGAGGTACAGGTGCCTGAAGACACAGAGTCAGCAATTCAGGAACAGCTTCTTCCCCTCCGCCATCAGGGAGGAGGTACAGGAGCCTGAAGGCACACACTCAGCGATTCAGAAACACCTTCTTCCCCTCCGCCACCAGGGAGGAGGTACAGGAGCCTGAAGACACCCAGTCAGCGATTCAGGAACAGCTTCTTCCCCTCCGCCATCGGGGAGGATGTACAGGAGCCTGAAGACACACAGTCAGCGATTCAGGAACAGCTTCTTCCCCTCCGCCATCAGGGAGGAGGTACAGGAGCCTGAAGACACACACTCAGCAATTCAGGAACAACTTCTTCCCCTCCGCCATCAGGGAGGAGGTACAGGAGCCTGAAGACACACACTCAGCGCTTCAGAAACAGCTTCTTCCCCTCTGCCACCAGGGAGGAGGTACAGGAGCCTGAAGACACACACTCAGCGATTCAGGAACACCTTCTTCCCCTCCGCCACCAGGGAGGAGGTACAGGAGCCTGAAGACACACAGTCAGCGATTCAGGAACAGCTTCTTCCCCTCCGCCATCGGGGAGGATGTACAGGAGCCTGAAGACACACACTCAGCGATTCAGGAACAGCTTTTTCCCCTCCGCCATCAGGGAGGAGGTACAGGAGCCTGAAGACACACACTTGGCAATTCAGGAACAACTTCCCCTCCGCCATCAGGGAGGAGTTACAGGAGCCTGAGGACACACACTCGGCGATTCAGAAACAGCTTCTTCCCCTCTGCCATCAGGGAGGAGGTACAGGAGCCTGAAGACACACACTCAGCGATTCGGGAACAGCTTCTTCCCCTCCGCCATCAGGGAGGAGGTACAGGAGCCTGAAGACACACACTCAGCAATTCAGGAACAGCTTCTTCCCTCCGCCATTAGGGAGGAGGTACAGGAGCCTGAAGACACACACTCAGCGATTCAGCAACGGCTTCATCCCCTCTGCCATCCGGGAGGAGGTACAGGAGCCTGAAGACACAGAGTCAGCTATTCAGGAACAGCTTCTTCCCTCCGCCATCAGGGAGGAGGTACAGGTGCCTGAAGACACAGAGTCAGCTATTCAGGAACAGCTTCGTCCCCTCCGCCATCAGGGAGGAGGTACAGGAGCCTGAAGGCACACACTCAGCAATTCAGGAACACCTTCTTCCCCTCCGCCACCAGGGAGGAGGTACAGGAGCCTGAAGACACCCAGTCAGCGATTCAGGAACAGCTTCTTCCCCTCCGCCATCGGGGAGGATGTACAGGAGCCTGAAGACACACAGTCAGCGATTCAGGAACAGCTTTTTCCCCTCCGCCATCAGGGAGGAGGTACAGGAGCCTGAAGACACACACTCAGCAATTCAGGAACAACTTCTTCCCCTCCGCCATCAGGGAGGAGGTACAGGAGCCTGAAGACACACACTCAGCGATTCAGAAACAGCTTCTTCCCCTCCGCCATCAGGGAGGAGGTACAGGAGCCTGAAGACACACACTCAGCGATTCAGAAACAGCTTCTTCCCCTCTGCCATCAGGGGGGAGGTACAGGAGCCTGAAGACACACAGTCAGCGATTCAGGAACAGCTTCTTCCCCTCCGCCATCAGGGAGGAGGTACAGGAGCATGAAGACACACAGTGAGCGATTCAGGAACAGGTTCTTCCTCTCCGCCATCAGGGAGGAGGTACAGGAGCCTGAAGGCACACACTCAGCGATTCAGGAACAGGTTCTTCCCCTCCACCATCAGGGAGGAGGTACAGGAGCCTGAAGACACACACTCAACGATTCAGGAACAGCTTCTTCCCCTCCGCCATCAGGGAGGAGGTACAGGAGCCTGAAGACACTCACTCAACGATTCAGGAACAGCTTCTTCCCCTCCGCCATCAGGGAGGAGGTACAGGAGCCTGAAGACACACACTCAGCGATTCAGCAACGGCTTCATCCCCTCTGCCATCAGGGAGGAGGTACAAGAGCCTGAAGACACACACACAGCGATTCAGGAACAGCTTCTTCCCCTCCGCCATCAGGGAGGAGGTACAGGAGCCTGAAGACACACACTCAGTGATTCAGGAACAGCTTCTTCCCTCCGCCATCAGGGAGGAGGTACAGGTGCCTGAAGACACAGAGTCAGCAATTCAGGAACAGCTTCTTCCCCTCCGCCATCAGGGAGGAGGTACAGGAGCCTGAAGGCACACACTCAGCGATTCAGAAACACCTTCTTCCCCTCCGCCACCAGGGAGGAGGTACAGGAGCCTGAAGACACCCTGTCAGCGATTCAGGAACAGCTTCTTCCCCTCCGCCATCGGGGAGGATGTACAGGAGCCTGAAGACACACAGTCAGCGATTCAGGAACAGCTTCTTCACCTCCGCCATCAGGGAGGAGGTACAGGAGCCTGAAGACACACACTCAGCAATTCAGGAACACCTTCTTCCCCTCCGCCACCAGGGAGGAGGTACAGGAGCCTGAAGACACCCAGTCAGCGATTCAGGAACAGCTTCTTCCCCTCCGCCATCGGGGAGGATGTACAGGAGCCTGAAGACACACAGTCAGCGATTCAGGAACAGCTTTTTCCCCTCCGCCATCAGGGAGGAGGTACAGGAGCCTGAAGACACACACTCAGCAATTCAGGAACAACTTCTTCCCCTCCGCCATCAGGGAGGAGGTACAGGAGCCTGAAGACACACACTCAGCGATTCAGAAACAGCTTCTTCCCCTCCGCCATCAGGGAGGAGGTACAGGAGCCTGAAGACACACACTCAGCGATTCAGAAACAGCTTCTTCCCCTCTGCCATCAGGGGGGAGGTACAGGAGCCTGAAGACACACAGTCAGCGATTCAGGAACAGCTTCTTCCCCTCCGCCATCAGGGAGGAGGTACAGGAGCATGAAGACACACAGTGAGCGATTCAGGAACAGGTTCTTCCTCTCCGCCATCAGGGAGGAGGTACAGGAGCCTGAAGGCACACACTCAGCGATTCAGGAACAGGTTCTTCCCCTCCACCATCAGGGAGGAGGTACAGGAGCCTGAAGACACACACTCAACGATTCAGGAACAGCTTCTTCCCCTCCGCCATCAGGGAGGAGGTACAGGAGCCTGAAGACACTCACTCAACGATTCAGGAACAGCTTCTTCCCCTCCGCCATCAGGGAGGAGGTACAGGAGCATGAAGACACACACTCAGCGATTCAGCAACGGCTTCATCCCCTCTGCCATCAGGGAGGAGGTACAAGAGCCTGAAGACACACACACAGCGATTCAGGAACAGCTTCTTCCCCTCCGCCATCAGGGAGGAGGTACAGGAGCCTGAAGACACACACTCAGTGATTCAGGAACAGCTTCTTCCCTCCGCCATCAGGGAGGAGGTACAGGTGCCTGAAGACACAGAGTCAGCAATTCAGGAACAGCTTCTTCCCCTCCGCCATCAGGGAGGAGGTACAGGAGCCTGAAGGCACACACTCAGCGATTCAGAAACACCTTCTTCCCCTCCGCCACCAGGGAGGAGGTACAGGAGCCTGAAGACACCCAGTCAGCGATTCAGGAACAGCTTCTTCCCCTCCGACATCGGGGAGGATGTACAGGAGCCTGAAGACACACAGTCAGCGATTCAGGAACAGCTTCTTCCCCTCCGCCATCAGGGAGGAGGAACAGGAGCCTGAAGACACACACTCAGCAATTCAGGAACAACTTCTTCCCCTCCGCCATCAGGGAGGAGGTACAGGAGCCTGAAGACACACACTCAGCGCTTCAGAAACAGCTTCTTCCCCTCCGCCATCAGGGAGGAGGTACAGGAGCCTGAAGACACACACTCAGCGATTCAGAAACAGCTTCTTCCCCTCTGCCATCAGGGGGGAGGTACAGGAGCCTGAAGACACACAGTCAGCGATTCAGGAACAGCTTCTTCCCCTCCGCCATCAGGGAGGAGGTACAGGAGCCTGAAGACACACATTCAGCGATTCAGGATCAGCTTCTTCCCCTCCGCCATCAGGGAGGAGGTACAGGAGCATGAAGACACACAGTGAGCGATTCAGGAACAGGTTCTTCCTCTCCGCCATCAGGGAGGAGGTACAGGAGCCTGAAGACACACACTCAGTGATTCAGGAACAGCTTCTTCCCTCCGCCATCAGGGAGGAGGTACAGGTGCCTGAAGACACAGAGTCAGCAATTCAGGAACAGCTTCTTCCCCTCCGCCATCAGGGAGGAGGTACAGGAGCCTGAAGGCACACACTCAGCGATTCAGAAACACCTTCTTCCCCTCCGCCACCAGGGAGGAGGTACAGGAGCCTGAAGACACCCAGTCAGCGATTCAGGAACAGCTTCTTCCCCTCCGCCATCGGGGAGGATGTACAGGAGCCTGAAGACACACAGTCAGCGATTCAGGAACAGCTTCTTCCCCTCCGCCATCAGGGAGGAGGTACAGGAGCCTGAAGACACACACTCAGCAATTCAGGAACAACTTCTTCCCCTCCGCCATCAGGGAGGAGGTACAGGAGCCTGAAGACACACACTCAGCGCTTCAGAAACAGCTTCTTCCCCTCTGCCACCAGGGAGGAGGTACAGGAGCCTGAAGACACACACTCAGCGATTCAGGAACACCTTCTTCCCCTCCGCCACCAGGGAGGAGGTACAGGAGCCTGAAGACACACAGTCAGCGATTCAGGAACAGCTTCTTCCCCTCCGCCATCGGGGAGGATGTACAGGAGCCTGAAGACACACACTCAGCGATTCAGGAACAGCTTTTTCCCCTCCGCCATCAGGGAGGAGGTACAGGAGCCTGAAGACACACACTTGGCAATTCAGGAACAACTTCCCCTCCGCCATCAGGGAGGAGTTACAGGAGCCTGAGGACACACACTCGGCGATTCAGAAACAGCTTCTTCCCCTCTGCCATCAGGGAGGAGGTACAGGAGCCTGAAGACACACACTCAGCGATTCGGGAACAGCTTCTTCCCCTCCGCCATCAGGGAGGAGGTACAGGAGCCTGAAGACACACACTCAGCAATTCAGGAACAGCTTCTTCCCTCCGCCATTAGGGAGGAGGTACAGGAGCCTGAAGACACACACTCAGCGATTCAGCAACGGCTTCATCCCCTCTGCCATCCGGGAGGAGGTACAGGAGCCTGAAGACACAGAGTCAGCTATTCAGGAACAGCTTCTTCCCTCCGCCATCAGGGAGGAGGTACAGGTGCCTGAAGACACAGAGTCAGCTATTCAGGAACAGCTTCGTCCCCTCCGCCATCAGGGAGGAGGTACAGGAGCCTGAAGGCACACACTCAGCAATTCAGGAACACCTTCTTCCCCTCCGCCACCAGGGAGGAGGTACAGGAGCCTGAAGACACCCAGTCAGCGATTCAGGAACAGCTTCTTCCCCTCCGCCATCGGGGAGGATGTACAGGAGCCTGAAGACACACAGTCAGCGATTCAGGAACAGCTTTTTCCCCTCCGCCATCAGGGAGGAGGTACAGGAGCCTGAAGACACACACTCAGCAATTCAGGAACAACTTCTTCCCCTCCGCCATCAGGGAGGAGGTACAGGAGCCTGAAGACACACACTCAGCGATTCAGAAACAGCTTCTTCCCCTCCGCCATCAGGGAGGAGGTACAGGAGCCTGAAGACACACACTCAGCGATTCAGAAACAGCTTCTTCCCCTCTGCCATCAGGGGGGAGGTACAGGAGCCTGAAGACACACAGTCAGCGATTCAGGAACAGCTTCTTCCCCTCCGCCATCAGGGAGGAGGTACAGGAGCATGAAGACACACAGTGAGCGATTCAGGAACAGGTTCTTCCTCTCCGCCATCAGGGAGGAGGTACAGGAGCCTGAAGGCACACACTCAGCGATTCAGGAACAGGTTCTTCCCCTCCACCATCAGGGAGGAGGTACAGGAGCCTGAAGACACACACTCAACGATTCAGGAACAGCTTCTTCCCCTCCGCCATCAGGGAGGAGGTACAGGAGCCTGAAGACACTCACTCAACGATTCAGGAACAGCTTCTTCCCCTCCGCCATCAGGGAGGAGGTACAGGAGCCTGAAGACACACACTCAGCGATTCAGCAACGGCTTCATCCCCTCTGCCATCAGGGAGGAGGTACAAGAGCCTGAAGACACACACACAGCGATTCAGGAACAGCTTCTTCCCCTCCGCCATCAGGGAGGAGGTACAGGAGCCTGAAGACACACACTCAGTGATTCAGGAACAGCTTCTTCCCTCCGCCATCAGGGAGGAGGTACAGGTGCCTGAAGACACAGAGTCAGCAATTCAGGAACAGCTTCTTCCCCTCCGCCATCAGGGAGGAGGTACAGGAGCCTGAAGGCACACACTCAGCGATTCAGAAACACCTTCTTCCCCTCCGCCACCAGGGAGGAGGTACAGGAGCCTGAAGACACCCTGTCAGCGATTCAGGAACAGCTTCTTCCCCTCCGCCATCGGGGAGGATGTACAGGAGCCTGAAGACACACAGTCAGCGATTCAGGAACAGCTTCTTCACCTCCGCCATCAGGGAGGAGGTACAGGAGCCTGAAGACACACACTCAGCAATTCAGGAACACCTTCTTCCCCTCCGCCACCAGGGAGGAGGTACAGGAGGCTGAAGACACCCAGTCAGCGATTCAGGAACAGCTTCTTCCCCTCCGCCATCGGGGAGGATGTACAGGAGCCTGAAGACACACAGTCAGCGATTCAGGAACAGCTTTTTCCCCTCCGCCATCAGGGAGGAGGTACAGGAGCCTGAAGACACACACTCAGCAATTCAGGAACAACTTCTTCCCCTCCGCCATCAGGGAGGAGGTACAGGAGCCTGAAGACACACACTCAGCGATTCAGAAACAGCTTCTTCCCCTCCGCCATCAGGGAGGAGGTACAGGAGCCTGAAGACACACACTCAGCGATTCAGAAACAGCTTCTTCCCCTCTGCCATCAGGGGGGAGGTACAGGAGCCTGAAGACACACAGTCAGCGATTCAGGAACAGCTTCTTCCCCTCCGCCATCAGGGAGGAGGTACAGGAGCATGAAGACACACAGTGAGCGATTCAGGAACAGGTTCTTCCTCTCCGCCATCAGGGAGGAGGTACAGGAGCCTGAAGGCACACACTCAGCGATTCAGGAACAGGTTCTTCCCCTCCACCATCAGGGAGGAGGTACAGGAGCCTGAAGACACACACTCAACGATTCAGGAACAGCTTCTTCCCCTCCGCCATCAGGGAGGAGGTACAGGAGCCTGAAGACACTCACTCAACGATTCAGGAACAGCTTCTTCCCCTCCGCCATCAGGGAGGAGGTACAGGAGCATGAAGACACACACTCAGCGATTCAGCAACGGCTTCATCCCCTCTGCCATCAGGGAGGAGGTACAAGAGCCTGAAGACACACACACAGCGATTCAGGAACAGCTTCTTCCCCTCCGCCATCAGGGAGGAGGTACAGGAGCCTGAAGACACACACTCAGTGATTCAGGAACAGCTTCTTCCCTCCGCCATCAGGGAGGAGGTACAGGTGCCTGAAGACACAGAGTCAGCAATTCAGGAACAGCTTCTTCCCCTCCGCCATCAGGGAGGAGGTACAGGAGCCTGAAGGCACACACTCAGCGATTCAGAAACACCTTCTTCCCCTCCGCCACCAGGGAGGAGGTACAGGAGCCTGAAGACACCCAGTCAGCGATTCAGGAACAGCTTCTTCCCCTCCGACATCGGGGAGGATGTACAGGAGCCTGAAGACACACAGTCAGCGATTCAGGAACAGCTTCTTCCCCTCCGCCATCAGGGAGGAGGAACAGGAGCCTGAAGACACACACTCAGCAATTCAGGAACAACTTCTTCCCCTCCGCCATCAGGGAGGAGGTACAGGAGCCTGAAGACACACACTCAGCGCTTCAGAAACAGCTTCTTCCCCTCCGCCATCAGGGAGGAGGTACAGGAGCCTGAAGACACACACTCAGCGATTCAGAAACAGCTTCTTCCCCTCTGCCATCAGGGGGGAGGTACAGGAGCCTGAAGACACACAGTCAGCGATTCAGGAACAGCTTCTTCCCCTCCGCCATCAGGGAGGAGGTACAGGAGCCTGAAGACACACATTCAGCGATTCAGGATCAGCTTCTTCCCCTCCGCCATCAGGGAGGAGGTACAGGAGCATGAAGACACACAGTGAGCGATTCAGGAACAGGTTCTTCCTCTCCGCCATCAGGGAGGAGGTACAGGAGCCTGAAGGCACACACTCAGCGATTCAGGAACAGGTTCTTCCCCTCCACTATCAGGGAGGAGGTACAGGAGCCTGAAGACACACACTCAACGATTCAGGAACAGCTTCTTCCCCTCCGCCATCAGGGAGGAGGTACAGGAGCCTGAAGACACTCACTCAACGATTCAGGAACAGCTTCTTCCCCTCCGCCATCAGGGAGGAGGTACAGGAGCCTGAAGACACACACTCAACGATTCAGGAACAGCTTCTTCCCCTCCGCCATCAGGGAGGAGGTACAGGAGCCTGAAGACACTCACTCAACGATTCAGGAACAGCTTCTTCCCCTCCGCCATCAGGGAGGAGGTACAGGAGCCTGAAGACACACACTCAGCGATTCAGCAACGGCTTCATCCCCTCTGCCATCAGGGAGGAGGTACAAGAGCCTGAAGACACACACACAGCGATTCAGGAATGGCTTCTTCCCCTCCGCCATCAGGGAGGAGGTACAGGAGCCTGAAGACACACACTCAGTGATTCAGGAACAGCTTCTTCCCTCCGCCATCAGGGAGGAGGTACAGGTGCCTGAAGACACAGAGTCAGCAATTCAGGAACAGCTTCTTCCCCTCCGCCATCAGGGAGGAGGTACAGGAGCCTGAAGGCACACACACAGCGATTCAGGAACACCTTCTTCCCCTCCGCCACCAGGGAGGAGGTACAGGAGCCTGAAGACACACAGTCAGCGATTCAGGAACAGCTTCTTCCCCTCCGCCATCGGGGAGGATGTACAGGAGCCTGAAGACACACACTCAGCGATTCGGGAACAGCTTCTTCTCCTCCGCCATCAGGGCGGGGGTACAGGAGCCTGAAGACACACAGTCAGCGATTCAGGAACAGCTTCTTCCCCTCCGCCATCAGGGAGGAGGTACAGGAGCATGAAGACACACAGTGAGCGATTCATGAACAGGTTCTTCCCCTCCGCCATCAGGGAGGAGGTACAGGAGCCTGAAGGCACACACTCAGCGATTCAGGAACAGGTACTTCCCCTCTGCCATCAGGGAGGAGGTACAGGTGCCTGAAGACACAGTCAGCTATTCAGGAACAGCTTCTTCCCCTCCGCCATCAGGGAGGAGGTACAGGAGCCTGAAGACACACACTCAGCGATTCAGCAACGGCTTCATCCCCTCTGCCATCAGGGAGGAGGTACAAGAGCCTGAAGACACACACACAGCGATTCAGGAACGGCTTCTTCCCCTCCGCCATCAGGGAGGAGGTACAGGAGCCTGAAGACACAGAGTCAGCTATTCAGGAACAGCTTCTTCCCTCCGCCATCAGGGAGGGTGTACAGGAGACTGAAGGCACACACTCAGCGATTCAGGAACACCTTCTTCCCCTCCGCCACCAGGGAGGAGGTACAGGAGCCTGAAGACACACACTCAGCGATTCAGGAACACCTTCTTCCCCTCCGCCACCAGGGAGGAGGTACAGGAGCCTGAAGACACACAGTCAGCGATTCAGGAACAGCTTCTTCCCCTCCGCCATCGGGGAGGATGTACAGGAGCCTGAAGACACACACTCAGCGATTCAGGAACAGCTTTTTCCCCTCCGCCATCAGGGAGGAGGTACAGGAGCCTGAAGACACACACTTGGCAATTCAGGAACAACTTCCCCTCCGCCATCAGGGAGGAGATACAGGAGCCTGAGGACACACACTCGGCGATTCAGAAACAGCTTCTTCCCCTCTGCCATCAGGGAGGAGGTACAGGAGCCTGAAGACACACACTCAGCGATTCGGGAACAGCTTCTTCCCCTCCGCCATCAGGGAGGAGGTACAGGAGCCTGAAGACACACACTCAGCAATTCAGGAACAGCTTCTTCCCTCCGCCATTAGGGAGGAGGTACAGGAGCCTGAAGACACACACTCAGCGATTCAGCAACGGCTTCATCCCCTCTGCCATCAGGGAGGAGGTACAGGAGCCTGAAGACACAGAGTCAGCTATTCAGGAACAGCTTCTTCCCTCCGCCATCAGGGAGGAGGTACAGGTGCCTGAAGACACAGAGTCAGCTATTCAGGAACAGCTTCGTCCCCTCCGCCATCAGGGAGGAGGTACAGGAGCCTGAAGGCACACACTCAGCAATTCAGGAACACCTTCTTCCCCTCCGCCACCAGGGAGGAGGTACAGGAGCCTGAAGACACCCAGTCAGCGATTCAGGAACAGCTTCTTCCCCTCCGCCATCGGGGAGGATGTACAGGAGCCTGAAGACACACAGTCAGCGATTCAGGAACAGCTTTTTCCCCTCCGCCATCAGGGAGGAGGTACAGGAGCCTGAAGACACACACTCAGCAATTCAGGAACAACTTCTTCCCCTCCGCCATCAGGGAGGAGGTACAGGAGCCTGAAGACACACACTCAGCGATTCAGAAACAGCTTCTTCCCCTCCGCCATCAGGGAGGAGGTACAGGAGCCTGAAGACACACACTCAGCGATTCAGAAACAGCTTCTTCCCCTCTGCCATCAGGGGGGAGGTACAGGAGCCTGAAGACACACAGTCAGCGATTCAGGAACAGCTTCTTCCCCTCCGCCATCAGGGAGGAGGTACAGGAGCATGAAGACACACAGTGAGCGATTCAGGAACAGCTTCTTCCTCTCCGCCATCAGGGAGGAGGTACAGGAGCCTGAAGGCACACACTCAGCGATTCAGGAACAGGTTCTTCCCCTCCACCATCAGGGAGGAGGTACAGGAGCCTGAAGACACACACTCAACGATTCAGGAACAGCTTCTTCCCCTCCGCCATCAGGGAGGAGGTACAGGAGCCTGAAGACACTCACTCAACGATTCAGGAACAGCTTCTTCCCCTCCGCCATCAGGGAGGAGGTACAGGAGCCTGAAGACACACACTCAGCGATTCAGCAACGGCTTCATCCCCTCTGCCATCAGGGAGGAGGTACAAGAGCCTGAAGACACACACACAGCGATTCAGGAACAGCTTCTTCCCCTCCGCCATCAGGGAGGAGGTACAGGAGCCTGAAGACACACACTCAGTGATTCAGGAACAGCTTCTTCCCTCCGCCATCAGGGAGGAGGTACAGGTGCCTGAAGACACAGAGTCAGCAATTCAGGAACAGCTTCTTCCCCTCCGCCATCAGGGAGGAGGTACAGGAGCCTGAAGGCACACACTCAGCGATTCAGAAACACCTTCTTCCCCTCCGCCACCAGGGAGGAGGTACAGGAGCCTGAAGACACCCAGTCAGCGATTCAGGAACAGCTTCTTCCCCTCCGCCATCGGGGAGGATGTACAGGAGCCTGAAGACACACAGTCAGCGATTCAGGAACAGCTTCTTCCCCTCCGCCATCAGGGAGGAGGTACAGGAGCCTGAAGACACACACTCAGCAATTCAGGAACAACTTCTTCCCCTCCGCCATCAGGGAGGAGGTACAGGAGCCTGAAGACACACACTCAGCGCTTCAGAAACAGCTTCTTCCCCTCTGCCACCAGGGAGGAGGTACAGGAGCCTGAAGACACACACTCAGCGATTCAGGAACACCTTCTTCCCCTCCGCCACCAGGGAGGAGGTACAGGAGCCTGAAGACACACAGTCAGCGATTCAGGAACAGCTTCTTCCCCTCCGCCATCGGGGAGGATGTACAGGAGCCTGAAGACACACACTCAGCGATTCAGGAACAGCTTTTTCCCCTCCGCCATCAGGGAGGAGGTACAGGAGCCTGAAGACACACACTTGGCAATTCAGGAACAACTTCCCCTCCGCCATCAGGGAGGAGTTACAGGAGCCTGAGGACACACACTCGGCGATTCAGAAACAGCTTCTTCCCCTCTGCCATCAGGGAGGAGGTACAGGAGCCTGAAGACACACACTCAGCGATTCGGGAACAGCTTCTTCCCCTCCGCCATCAGGGAGGAGGTACAGGAGCCTGAAGACACACACTCAGCAATTCAGGAACAGCTTCTTCCCTCCGCCATTAGGGAGGAGGTACAGGAGCCTGAAGACACACACTCAGCGATTCAGCAACGGCTTCATCCCCTCTGCCATCCGGGAGGAGGTACAGGAGCCTGAAGACACAGAGTCAGCTATTCAGGAACAGCTTCTTCCCTCCGCCATCAGGGAGGAGGTACAGGTGCCTGAAGACACAGAGTCAGCTATTCAGGAACAGCTTCGTCCCCTCCGCCATCAGGGAGGAGGTACAGGAGCCTGAAGGCACACACTCAGCAATTCAGGAACACCTTCTTCCCCTCCGCCACCAGGGAGGAGGTACAGGAGCCTGAAGACACCCAGTCAGCGATTCAGGAACAGCTTCTTCCCCTCCGCCATCGGGGAGGATGTACAGGAGCCTGAAGACACACAGTCAGCGATTCAGGAACAGCTTTTTCCCCTCCGCCATCAGGGAGGAGGTACAGGAGCCTGAAGACACACACTCAGCAATTCAGGAACAACTTCTTCCCCTCCGCCATCAGGGAGGAGGTACAGGAGCCTGAAGACACACACTCAGCGATTCAGAAACAGCTTCTTCCCCTCCGCCATCAGGGAGGAGGTACAGGAGCCTGAAGACACACACTCAGCGATTCAGAAACAGCTTCTTCCCCTCTGCCATCAGGGGGGAGGTACAGGAGCCTGAAGACACACAGTCAGCGATTCAGGAACAGCTTCTTCCCCTCCGCCATCAGGGAGGAGGTACAGGAGCATGAAGACACACAGTGAGCGATTCAGGAACAGGTTCTTCCTCTCCGCCATCAGGGAGGAGGTACAGGAGCCTGAAGGCACACACTCAGCGATTCAGGAACAGGTTCTTCCCCTCCACCATCAGGGAGGAGGTACAGGAGCCTGAAGACACACACTCAACGATTCAGGAACAGCTTCTTCCCCTCCGCCATCAGGGAGGAGGTACAGGAGCCTGAAGACACTCACTCAACGATTCAGGAACAGCTTCTTCCCCTCCGCCATCAGGGAGGAGGTACAGGAGCCTGAAGACACACACTCAGCGATTCAGCAACGGCTTCATCCCCTCTGCCATCAGGGAGGAGGTACAAGAGCCTGAAGACACACACACAGCGATTCAGGAACAGCTTCTTCCCCTCCGCCATCAGGGAGGAGGTACAGGAGCCTGAAGACACACACTCAGTGATTCAGGAACAGCTTCTTCCCTCCGCCATCAGGGAGGAGGTACAGGTGCCTGAAGACACAGAGTCAGCAATTCAGGAACAGCTTCTTCCCCTCCGCCATCAGGGAGGAGGTACAGGAGCCTGAAGGCACACACTCAGCGATTCAGAAACACCTTCTTCCCCTCCGCCACCAGGGAGGAGGTACAGGAGCCTGAAGACACCCTGTCAGCGATTCAGGAACAGCTTCTTCCCCTCCGCCATCGGGGAGGATGTACAGGAGCCTGAAGACACACAGTCAGCGATTCAGGAACAGCTTCTTCACCTCCGCCATCAGGGAGGAGGTACAGGAGCCTGAAGACACACACTCAGCAATTCAGGAACACCTTCTTCCCCTCCGCCACCAGGGAGGAGGTACAGGAGCCTGAAGACACCCAGTCAGCGATTCAGGAACAGCTTCTTCCCCTCCGCCATCGGGGAGGATGTACAGGAGCCTGAAGACACACAGTCAGCGATTCAGGAACAGCTTTTTCCCCTCCGCCATCAGGGAGGAGGTACAGGAGCCTGAAGACACACACTCAGCAATTCAGGAACAACTTCTTCCCCTCCGCCATCAGGGAGGAGGTACAGGAGCCTGAAGACACACACTCAGCGATTCAGAAACAGCTTCTTCCCCTCCGCCATCAGGGAGGAGGTACAGGAGCCTGAAGACACACACTCAGCGATTCAGAAACAGCTTCTTCCCCTCTGCCATCAGGGGGGAGGTACAGGAGCCTGAAGACACACAGTCAGCGATTCAGGAACAGCTTCTTCCCCTCCGCCATCAGGGAGGAGGTACAGGAGCATGAAGACACACAGTGAGCGATTCAGGAACAGGTTCTTCCTCTCCGCCATCAGGGAGGAGGTACAGGAGCCTGAAGGCACACACTCAGCGATTCAGGAACAGGTTCTTCCCCTCCACCATCAGGGAGGAGGTACAGGAGCCTGAAGACACACACTCAACGATTCAGGAACAGCTTCTTCCCCTCCGCCATCAGGGAGGAGGTACAGGAGCCTGAAGACACTCACTCAACGATTCAGGAACAGCTTCTTCCCCTCCGCCATCAGGGAGGAGGTACAGGAGCATGAAGACACACACTCAGCGATTCAGCAACGGCTTCATCCCCTCTGCCATCAGGGAGGAGGTACAAGAGCCTGAAGACACACACACAGCGATTCAGGAACAGCTTCTTCCCCTCCGCCATCAGGGAGGAGGTACAGGAGCCTGAAGACACACACTCAGTGATTCAGGAACAGCTTCTTCCCTCCGCCATCAGGGAGGAGGTACAGGTGCCTGAAGACACAGAGTCAGCAATTCAGGAACAGCTTCTTCCCCTCCGCCATCAGGGAGGAGGTACAGGAGCCTGAAGGCACACACTCAGCGATTCAGAAACACCTTCTTCCCCTCCGCCACCAGGGAGGAGGTACAGGAGCCTGAAGACACCCAGTCAGCGATTCAGGAACAGCTTCTTCCCCTCCGCCATCGGGGAGGATGTACAGGAGCCTGAAGACACACAGTCAGCGATTCAGGAACAGCTTCTTCCCCTCCGCCATCAGGGAGGAGGTACAGGAGCCTGAAGACACACACTCAGCAATTCAGGAACAACTTCTTCCCCTCCGCCATCAGGGAGGAGGTACAGGAGCCTGAAGACACACACTCAGCGATTCAGAAACAGCTTCTTCCCCTCCGCCATCAGGGAGGAGGTACAGGAGCCTGAAGACACACACTCAGCGATTCAGAAACAGCTTCTTCCCCTCTGCCATCAGGGGGGAGGTACAGGAGCCTGAAGACACACAGTCAGCGATTCAGGAACAGCTTCTTCCCCTCCGCCATCAGGGAGGAGGTACAGGAGCATGAAGACACACAGTGAGCGATTCAGGAACAGGTTCTTCCTCTCCGCCATCAGGGAGGAGGTACAGGAGCCTGAAGGCACACACTCAGCGATTCAGGAACAGGTTCTTCCCCTCCACCATCAGGGAGGAGGTACAGGAGCCTGAAGACACACACTCAACGATTCAGGAACAGCTTCTTCCCCTCCGCCATCAGGGAGGAGGTACAGGAGCCTGAAGACACTCACTCAACGATTCAGGAACAGCTTCTTCCCCTCCGCCATCAGGGAGGAGGTACAGGAGCATGAAGACACACACTCAGCGATTCAGCAACGGCTTCATCCCCTCTGCCATCAGGGAGGAGGTACAAGAGCCTGAAGACACACACACAGCGATTCAGGAACAGCTTCTTCCCCTCCGCCATCAGGGAGGAGGTACAGGAGCCTGAAGACACACACTCAGTGATTCAGGAACAGCTTCTTCCCTCCGCCATCAGGGAGGAGGTACAGGTGCCTGAAGACACAGAGTCAGCAATTCAGGAACAGCTTCTTCCCCTCCGCCATCAGGGAGGAGGTACAGGAGCCTGAAGGCACACACTCAGCGATTCAGAAACACCTTCTTCCCCTCCGCCACCAGGGAGGAGGTACAGGAGCCTGAAGACACCCAGTCAGCGATTCAGGAACAGCTTCTTCCCCTCCGCCATCGGGGAGGATGTACAGGAGCCTGAAGACACACAGTCAGCGATTCAGGAACAGCTTCTTCCCCTCCGCCATCAGGGAGGAGGTACAGGAGCCTGAAGACACACACTCAGCAATTCAGGAACAACTTCTTCCCCTCCGCCATCAGGGAGGAGGTACAGGAGCCTGAAGACACACACTCAGCGCTTCAGAAACAGCTTCTTCCCCTCCGCCATCAGGGAGGAGGTACAGGAGCCTGAAGACACACACTCAGCGATTCAGAAACAGCTTCTTCCCCTCTGCCATCAGGGGGGAGGTACAGGAGCCTGAAGACACACAGTCAGCGATTCAGGAACAGCTTCTTCCCCTCCGCCATCAGGGAGGAGGTACAGGAGCCTGAAGACACACATTCAGCGATTCAGGATCAGCTTCTTCCCCTCCGCCATCAGGGAGGAGGTACAGGAGCATGAAGACACACAGTGAGCGATTCAGGAACAGGTTCTTCCTCTCCGCCATCAGGGAGGAGGTACAGGAGCCTGAAGGCACACACTCAGCGATTCAGGAACAGGTTCTTCCCCTCCACTATCAGGGAGGAGGTACAGGAGCCTGAAGACACACACTCAACGATTCAGGAACAGCTTCTTCCCCTCCGCCATCAGGGAGGAGGTACAGGAGCCTGAAGACACTCACTCAACGATTCAGGAACAGCTTCTTCCCCTCCGCCATCAGGGAGGAGGTACAGGAGCCTGAAGACACACACTCAACGATTCAGGAACAGCTTCTTCCCCTCCGCCATCAGGGAGGAGGTACAGGAGCCTGAAGACACTCACTCAACGATTCAGGAACAGCTTCTTCCCCTCCGCCATCAGGGAGGAGGTACAGGAGCCTGAAGACACACACTCAGCGATTCAGCAACGGCTTCATCCCCTCTGCCATCAGGGAGGAGGTACAAGAGCCTGAAGACACACACACAGCGATTCAGGAATGGCTTCTTCCCCTCCGCCATCAGGGAGGAGGTACAGGAGCCTGAAGACACACACTCAGTGATTCAGGAACAGCTTCTTCCCTCCGCCATCAGGGAGGAGGTACAGGTGCCTGAAGACACAGAGTCAGCAATTCAGGAACAGCTTCTTCCCCTCCGCCATCAGGGAGGAGGTACAGGAGCCTGAAGGCACACACACAGCGATTCAGGAACACCTTCTTCCCCTCCGCCACCAGGGAGGAGGTACAGGAGCCTGAAGACACACAGTCAGCGATTCAGGAACAGCTTCTTCCCCTCCGCCATCGGGGAGGATGTACAGGAGCCTGAAGACACACACTCAGCGATTCGGGAACAGCTTCTTCTCCTCCGCCATCAGGGCGGGGGTACAGGAGCCTGAAGACACACAGTCAGCGATTCAGGAACAGCTTCTTCCCCTCCGCCATCAGGGAGGAGGTACAGGAGCATGAAGACACACAGTGAGCGATTCATGAACAGGTTCTTCCCCTCCGCCATCAGGGAGGAGGTACAGGAGCCTGAAGGCACACACTCAGCGATTCAGGAACAGGTACTTCCCCTCTGCCATCAGGGAGGAGGTACAGGTGCCTGAAGACACAGTCAGCTATTCAGGAACAGCTTCTTCCCCTCCGCCATCAGGGAGGAGGTACAGGAGCCTGAAGACACACACTCAGCGATTCAGCAACGGCTTCATCCCCTCTGCCATCAGGGAGGAGGTACAAGAGCCTGAAGACACACACACAGCGATTCAGGAACGGCTTCTTCCCCTCCGCCATCAGGGAGGAGGTACAGGAGCCTGAAGACACACACTCAGTGATTCAGGAACAGCTTCTTCCCTCCGCCATCAGGGAGGAGGTACAGGTGCCTGAAGACACAGAGTCAGCAATTCAGGAACAGCTTTTTCCCCTCCGCCATCAGGGAGGAGGTACAGGAGCCTGAAGGCACACACACAGCGATTCAGGAACACCTTCTTCCCCTCCGCCACCAGGGAGGAGGTACAGGAGCCTGAAGACACACACTCAGCGATTCGGGAACAGCTTCTTCTCCTCCGCCATCAGGGCGGGGGTACAGGAGCCTGAAGACACACAGTCAGCGATTCAGGAACAGCTTCTTCCCCTCCGCCATCAGGGAGGAGATACAGGAGCCTGAAGGCACACATTCAGCGATTCAGAAACAGCTTCTTCCCCTCCGCCATCAGGGAGGAGGTACAGGAGCATGAAGACACACAGTGAGCGATTCATGAACAGGTTCTTCCCCTCCGCCATCAGGGAGGAGGTACAGGAGCCTGAAGGCACACACTCAGCGATTCAGTAACAGGTACTTCCCCTCTGCCATCAGGGAGGAGGTACAGGTGCCTGAAGACACAGTCAGCTATTCAGGAACAGCTTCTTCCCCTCCGCCATCAGGGAGGAGGTACAGGAGCCTGAAGGCACGCACTCAGCGATTCAGGAACACCTTCTTCCCCTCCGCCACCAGGGAGGAGGTACAGGAGCCTGAAGACACACACTCAGCAATTCAGGAACAGCTTCTTCCTTCCGCCATCAGGGAGGAGGTACAGGAGCCTGAAGACACACACTCAGCAATTCATGAACAGCTTCCTCCCCTCCGCCATCAGGGCGGGGGTACAGGAGCCTGAAGACACACACTCAGCAATTCAGGAACAGCTTCTTCCCCTCCGCCATCGGGGAGGAGGTACAAGCCTGAAGACACACACTCAGCAATTCAGGAACAGCTTATTCCCTCCGCCATCAGGGAGGAGGTACAGGAGCCTGAAGACACACACTCAGTGATTCAGCAACGGCTTCATCCCCTCTGCCATCAGGGAGGAGGTACAGTAGTCTGAAGACACAGAGTCAGCTATTCAGGAACAGCTTCTTCCCTCCGCCATCAGGGAGGAGGTACAGGTGCCTGAAGACACAGAGTCAGCTATTCAGGAACAGCTTCTTCCCCTCCGCCATCAGGGAGGAGGTACAGGAGCCTGAAGACACACACTCAGCGATTCAGGAACAGCTTCTTCCCCTCCGCCACCAGGGAGGAGGTACAGGAGCCTGAAGACACACAGTCAGCGATTCAGGAACAGCTTCTTCCCCTCCGCCATCGGGGAGGAT
Organism: Hypanus sabinus; assembly: GCF_030144855.1. NCBI lineage: Eukaryota > Metazoa > Chordata > Chondrichthyes > Myliobatiformes > Dasyatidae > Hypanus > Hypanus sabinus. The sequence continues at coordinate 402,340 of NW_026778986.1, forward strand.
GTACAGGAGCCTGAAGACACACACTCAGCGATTCAGGAACAGCTTTTTCCCCTCCGCCATCAGGGAGGAGGTACAGGAGCCTGAAGACACACACTCGGCAATTCAGGAACAACTTCCCCTCCGCCATCAGGGAGGAGTTACAGGAGCCTGAAGACACACACTCAGCGATTCAGAAACAGCTTCTTCCCCTCCGCCATCAGGGAGGAGGTACAGGAGCCTGAAGACACACACTCAGCGATTCAGAAACAGCTTCTTCCCCTCTGCCATCAGGGGGGAGGTACAGGAGCCTGAAGACACACAGTCAGCTATTCAGGAACAGCTTCTTCCCCTCCGCCATCAGGGAGGAGGTACAGGAGCCTGAAGACACACATTCAGCGATTCAGGAACAGCTTCTTCCCCTCTGCCATCAGGGAGGAGGTACAGGAGCATGAAGACACACACTCAGCAATTCAGGAACAGCTTCTTCCCCTCCGCCATCAGGGAGGAGGTACAGGAGCCTGAAGACACACACTCAGCGATTCAGGAACAGCTTCTTCCCCTCCACCATCGGGGAGGAGGTACAAGAGCCTGAGTACACACACTCAGCCATTCAGTAACAGCTTCTTCCCCTCCGCCATCGGGGAGGAGGTACAGGAGCCTGAAGACACACACTCAGCGATTCAGGAACAGGTTCTTCCCCTCCGCCATCAGGGAGGAGGTACAGGAGCCTGAAGGCACACACTCAGCGATTCAGGAACAGGTTCTTTACTCCGCCATCAGGGAGGAGGTACAGGAGCCTGAAGACACACACTCAGCGATTCAGGAACAGCTTCTTCCCCTCCACCATCGGGGAGGAGGTACAAGAGCCTGAAGACACACACTCAGCGATTCAGGAACAGCTTCTTCCCCTCCGCCATCGGGGAGGAGGTACAGGAGCCTGAGTACACACACTCAGCGATTCAGGAACAGCTTCTTCCCCTCCGCCATCGGGGAGGAGGTACAGGAGCCTGAAGACACACACTCAGCGATTCAGGAACAGCTTCTTCCCCTCCGCCATCGGGGAGGAGGTACAGGAGCCTGAGTACACACACTCAGCCATTCAGGAACAGCTTCTTCCCCTCCGCCATCTGGGAGGAGGTACAGGAGCCTGAAGACACACACTCAGCGATTCAGGAACAGCTTCTTCCCCTCCGCCATCGGGGAGGAGGTACAGGAGCCTGAAGACACACACTCAGCGATTCAGGAACAGCTTCCTCCCCTCCGCCATCAGGGAGGAGGTACAGGAGCCTGAAGACACACACTCAGCGATTCAGAAACAGCTTCTTCCCCTCTGCCATCAGGGGGGAGGTACAGGAGCCTGAAGACACACAGTCAGCGATTCAGGAACAGCTTCTTCCCCTCCGCCATCAGGGAGGAGGTACAGGAGCCTGAAGACACACATTCAGCGATTCAGGAACAGCTTCTTCCCCTCCGCCATCAGGGAGGAGGTACAGGAGCATGAAGACATACAGTGAGCCATTCAGGAACAGGTTCTTCCCCTCCGCCATCAGGGAGGAGGTACAGGAGCCTGAAGGCACACACTCAGCGATTCAGGAACAGGTTCTTTACTCCGCCATCAGGGAGGAGGTACAGGAGCCTGAAGACACACACTCAGCGATTCAGGAACAGCTTCTTCCCCACCACCATCGGGGAGGAGGTACAAGAGCCTGAAGACACATACTCAGCGATTCAGGAACTGCTTCTTCCCCTCCGCCATCGGGGAGGAGGTACAAGAGCCTGAAGACACACACTGAGCGATTCAGGAACAGCTTCTTCCCCTCCGCCATCGGGGAGGAGGTACAGGAGCTTGAGTACACACACTCAGCGATTCAGGAACAGCTTCCTCCCCTCCGCCATCAGGGAGGAGGTACAGGAGCCTGAAGACACACACTCAGCGATTCGGGAACAGCTTCTTCCCCTCCGCCATCAGGGAGGAGGTACAGGAGCATGAAGACACACAGTGAGCGATTCAGGAACAGCTTCTTCCCTTCCGCCATCAGGGAGGAAGTACAGGAGCCTGAAGACACACACTCAGCGATTCGGGAAAAGCTTCTTCCCCTCCGCCATCAGGGAGGAGGTACAGGAGCCTGAAGACACACACTCAGCGATTCAGCAACGGCTTCATCCCCTCCGCCATCAGGGAGGAGGTACAGGAGCCTGAAGACACACACTCAGCAATTCAGGAACAGCTTCTTCTCTCCGCCATCAGGGAGGAGGTACAGGAGCCTGAAGACACACACTCAGCAATTCATGAACAGCTTCCTCCCCTCCGCCATCAGGGCGGGGGTACAGGAGCCTGAAGACACACACTCAGCAATTCAGGAACAGCTTCTTCCCCTCCGCCATCGGGGAGGAGGTACAAGCCTGAAGACACACACTCAGCAATTCAGGAACAGCTTCTTCCCTCCGCCATCAGGGAGGAGGTACAGGAGCCTGAAGACACACACTCAGTGATTCAGCAACGGCTTCATCCCCTCTGCCATCAGGGAGGAGGTACAGGAGTTTGAAGACACAGAGTCAGCTATTCAGGAACAGCTTCTTCCCCTCCGCCATCGGGGAGGAGGTACAGGAGCCTGAAGACACACACTCAGCGATTCAGGAACAGCTTCTTCCCCTCCACCATCGGGGAGGAGGAACAAGAGCCTGAGTACACACACTCAGCCATTCAGGAACAGCTTCTTCCCCTCCGCCATCGGGGAGGAGGTACAGGAGCCTGAAGACACACACTCAGCGATTCAGGAACAGGTTCTTCCCCTCCGCCATCAGGGAGGAGGTACAGGAGCCTGAAGGCACACACTCAGCGATTCAGGAACAGGTTCTTTACTCCGCCATCAGGGAGGAGGTACAGGAGCCTGAAGACACACACTCAGAGATTCAGGAACAGCTTCTTCCCCTCCACCATCGGGGAGGAGGTACAAGAGCCTGAAGACACACACTCAGCGATTCAGGAACAGCTTCTTCCCCTCCGCCATCGGGGAGGAGGTACAGGAGCCTGAAGACACACACTCAGCGATTCAGGAACAGCTTCTTCCCCTCCGCCATCAGGGAGGAGGTACAGGAGCCTGAAGACACACACTCAGCGATTCAGGAACAGCTTCTTCCCTCCGCCATCAGGGAGGAGGTACAGGTGCCTGAAGACACAGAGTCAGCTATTCAGGAACAGCTTCTTCCCCTCCGCCATCAGGGAGGAGGTACAGGAGCCTGAAGACACACACTCAGCGATTCAGGAACAGCTTCTTCCCCTCCGCCACCAGGGAGGAGGTACAGGAGCCTGAAGACACACAGTCAGCGATTCAGGAACAGCTTCTTCCCCTCCGCCATCGGGGAGGATGTACAGGAGCCTGAAGACACACACTCAGCGATTCAGGAACAGCTTTTTCCCCTCCGCCATCAGGGAGGATGTACAGGAGCCTGAAGACACACACTCGGCAATTCAGGAACAACTTCCCCTCCGCCATCAGGGAGGAGTTACAGGAGCCTGAAGACACACACTCAGCGATTCAGAAACAGCTTCTTCCCCTCCGCCATCAGGGAGGAGGTACAGGAGCCTGAAGACACACACTCAGCGATTCAGAAACAGCTTCTTCCCCTCTGCCATCAGGGGGGAGGTACAGGAGCCTGAAGACACACAGTCAGCTATTCAGGAACAGCTTCTTCCCCTCCGCCATCAGGGAGGAGGTACAGGAGCCTGAAGACACACATTCAGCGATTCAGGAACAGCTTCTTCCCCTCAACCATCAGGGAGGAGGTACAGGAGCATGAAGACACACACTCAGCAATTCAGGAAAAGCTTCTTCCCCTCCGCCATCAGGGAGGAAGTACAGGAGCCTGAAGACACACACTCAGCGATTCTGGAACAGCTTCTTCCCCTCCGCCATCGGGGAGGAGGTACAGGAGCCTGAAGACACACACTCAGCGATTCAGGAACAGCTTCTTCCCCTCCACCATCGGGGAGGAGGAACAAGAGCCTGAGTACACACACTCAGCCATTCAGGAACAGCTTCTTCCCCTCCGCCATCGGGGAGGAGGTACAGGAGCCTGAAGACACACACTCAGCGATTCAGGAACAGGTTCTTCCCCTCCGCCATCAGGGAGGAGGTACAGGAGCCTGAAGGCACACACTCAGCGATTCAGGAACAGGTTCTTTACTCCGCCATCAGGGAGGAGGTACAGGAGCCTGAAGACACACACTCAGCGATTCAGGAACAGCTTCTTCCCCTCCACCATCGGGGAGGAGGTACAAGAGCCTGAAGACACACACTCAGCGATTCAGGAACAGCTTCTTCCCCTCCGCCATCGGGGAGGAGGTACAGGAGCCTGAAGACACACACTCAGCGATTCAGGAACAGCTTCCTCCCCTCCGCCATCAGGGAGGAGGTACAGGAGCCTGAAGACACACACTCAGCGATTCGGGAACAGCTTCTTCCCCTCCGCCATCAGGGAGGAGGTACAGGAGCCTGAAGACACAGAGTCAGCTATTCAGGAACAGCTTCTTCCCCTCCGCCATCAGGGAGGAGGTACAGGAGCCTGAAGACACACACTCAGCGATTCGGGAAAAGCTTCTTCCCCTCCGCCATCAGTGAGGAGGTACAGGAGCCTGAAGACACACACTCAGCAATTCAGGAACAGCTTCTTCCCCTCCGCCATCGGGGAGGAGGTACAAGCCTGAAGACACACACTCAGCAATTCAGGAACAGCTTCTTCCCTCCGCCATCAGGCAGGAGGTACAGGAGCCTGAAGACACACACTCAGTGATTCAGCAACGGCTTGATCCCCTCTGCCATCAGGGAGGAGGTACAGGAGCCTGAAGACACAGAGTCAGCTATTCAGGAACAGCTTCTTCCCTCCGCCATCAGGGAGGAGGTACAGGTGCCTGAAGACACAGAGTCAGCTATTCAGGAACAGCTTCTTCCCCTCCGCCATCAGGGAGGAGGTACAGGAGCCTGAAGACACACACTCAGCGATTCAGGAACAGCTTCTTCCCCTCCGCCATCAGGGAGGAGGTACAGGAGCCTGAAGACACACACTCAGCGATTCAGGAACAGCTTCTTCCCCTCCGCCACCAGGGAGGAGGTACAGGAGCCTGAAGACACACAGTCAGCGATTCAGGAACAGCTTCTTCCCCTCCGCCATCGGGGAGGATGTACAGGAGCCTGAAGACACACACTCAGCGATTCAGGAACAGCTTTTTCCCCTCCGCCATCAGGGAGGAGGTACAGGAGCCTGAAGACACACACTCGGCAATTCAGGAACAACTTCCCCTCCGCCATCAGGGAGGAGTTACAGGAGCCTGAAGACACACACTCAGCGATTCAGAAACAGCTTCTTCCGCTCCGCCATCAGGGAGGAGGTACAGGAGCCTGAAGACACACACTCAGCGATTCAGAAACAGCTTCTTCCCCTCTGCCATCAGGGGGGAGGTACAGGAGCCTGAAGACACACAGTCAGCTATTCAGGAACAGCTTCTTCCCCTCCGCCATCAGGGTGGAGGTACAGGAGCCTGAAGACACACACTCAGCGATTCAGGAACAGCTTCTTCCCCTCCGCCATCAGGGAGGAGGTACAGGAGCCTAAAGACACACACTCAGCGATTCAGGAACAGCTTCTTCCCCTCCGCCATCAGGGAGGAGGTACAGGAGCCTGAAGACACACACTCAGCGATTCAGGAACAGCTTTTTCCCCTCCGCCATCAGGGAGGAGGTACAGGAGCCTGAAGACACACACTCAGCGATTCAGGAACAGCTTCTTCCCCTCCGCCATCAGGGAGGAGGTACAGGAGCCTGAAGACACACACTCAGCGATTCAGGAACAGCTTCTTCCCCTCCGCCATCAGGGAGGAGGTACAGGAGCCTAAAGGCACACACTCAGCGATTCAGGAACAGCTTCTTCCCCTCCGCCATTAGGGAGGAGGTACAGGATCCTGAAGACACACACTCAGCGATTCAGGAACAGCTTCTTCCCCTCCGCCATCGGGGAGGAGGTACAGGAGCCTGAAGACACACACTCAGCGATTCAGGAACAGCTTTTTCCCCTCCGCCATCAGGGAGGAGGTACAGGAGCCTGAAGACACACACTCAGCGATTCAGGAACAGCTTCTTCCCCTCCGCCATCAGGGAGGATGTACAGGAGCCTGAAGACACACACTCGGCAATTCAGGAACAACTTCCCCTCCGCCATCAGGGAGGAGTTACAGGAGCCTGATGACACACACTCAGCGATTCAGAAACAGCTTCTTCCCCTCCGCCATCAGGGAGGAGTTACAGGAGCCTGAAGACACACACTCAGCGATTCAGGAACAGCTTCTTCCCCTCCGCCATCAGGGAGGAGGTACAGGAGCCTGAAGACACACACTCAGCGATTCAGAAACAGCTTCTTCCCCTCCGCCATCAGGGAGGAGGTACAGGAGCCTGAAGACACACACTCAGTGATTCAGGAACAGCTTCTTCCCCTCTGCCATCAGGGGGGAGGTACAGGAGCCTGAAGACACACAGTCAGCTATTCAGGAACAGCTTCTTCCCCTCCGCCATCAGGGAGGAGGTACAGGAGCCTGAAGACACACATTCAGCGATTCAGGAACAGCTTCTTCCCCTCCGCCATCAGGGAGGAGGTACAGGAGCCTAAAGGCACACACTCAGCGATTCAGGAACAGCTTCTTCCCCTCCGCCATCGGGGAGGAGGTACAGGAGCCTGAAGACACACACTCAGCGATTCAGGAACAGCTTCTTCCCCTCCACCATCGGGGAGGAGGTACAAGAGCCTGAGTACACACACTCAGCGATTCAGGAACAGCTTCTTCCCCTCCGCCATCGGGGAGGAGGGACAGGAGCCTGAAGACACACACTCAGCGATTCAGGAACAGCTTCTTCCCCTCCGCCATCGGGGAGGAGGTACAGGAGCCTGAGTACACACACTCAGCGATTCAGGAACAGCTTCTTCCCCTCCGCCATCAGGGAGGAGGTACAGGAGCCTGAAGACACACACTCAGCGATTCGGGAACAGATTCTTCTCCTCCGCCATCAGGGCGGGGGTACAGGAGCCTGAAGACACACACTCAGCGATTCGGGAACAGCTTCTTCCCCTCCGCCATCAGGGAGGAGGAACAGGAGCCTGAAGACACACACTCAACGATTCAGGAACAGCTTCTTCCCCTCCGCCATTAGGGAGGAGGTACAGGAGCCTGAAGACACACACTCAGCGATTCAGCAACGGCTTCATCCCCTCTGCCATCAGGGAGGAGGTACAGGAGCCTGAAGACACACACTCAACGATTCAGCAACGGCTTCATCCCCTCCGCCATCAGGGAGGAGGTACAGGAGCCTGAAAACACACACTCAGCGATTCAGCAACGGCTTCATCCCCTCTGCCATCAGGGAGGAGGTACAGGAGCCTGAAGACACTGAGTCAGCTATTCAGGAACAGCTTCTTCCCCTCCGCCATCAGGGAGGAGGTACAGGAGCCTGAAGGCACACACTCAGCGATTCAGGAACACCTTCTTCCCCTCCGCCACCAGGGAGGAGGTACAGGAGCCTGAAGACACCCAGTCAGCGATTCAGGAACAGCTTCTTCCCCTCCGCCATCGGGGAGGATGTACAGGAGCCTGAAGACACACAGTCAGCGATTCAGGAACAGCTTTTTCCCCTCCGCCATCAGGGAGGAGGTACAGGAGCCTGAAGACACACACTCAGCAATTCAGGAACAACTTCTTCCCCTCCGCCATCAGGGAGGAGGTACAGGAGCCTGAAGACACACACTCAGCGATTCAGAAACAGCTTCTTCCCCTCCGCCATCAGGGAGGAGGTACAGGAGCCTGAAGACACACACTCAGCGATTCAGAAACAGCTTCTTCCCCTCTGCCATCAGGGGGGAGGTACAGGAGCCTGAAGACACACAGTCAGCGATTCAGGAACAGCTTCTTCCCCTCCGCCATCAGGGAGGAGGTACAGGAGCCTGAAGACACACACTCAGCGATTCAGGAACAGCTTCTTCCCCTCCGCCATCAGGGAGGAGGTACAGGAGCCTGAAGACACACACTCAGCGATTCAGGAACAGCTTCTTCCCCTCCACCATCAGGGAGGAGGTACAGGAGCCTGAAGACACACACTCAGCGATTCAGGGACAGCTTACTCCCCTCCGCCATCAGGGAGGAGGTACAGGAGCCTGAAGACACACAGTCAGCGATTCAGGAACAGCTTCTTCCCCTCCGCCATCAGGGAGGAGGTACAGGAGCCTGAAGACACACACTCAGCGATTCAGGAACAGCTTCTTCCCCTCCACCATCGGGGAGGAGGTACAAGAGCCTGAAGACACACACTCAGCGATTCAGGAACAGCTTCTTCCCCTCCGCCATCAGGGAGGAGGTACAGGAGCCTGAAGACACAGCGATTCAGGAACAGCTTCTTCCCCTCCGCCATCGGGGAGGAGGTACAGGAGCCTGAAGACACACACTCAGCCATTCAGGAACAGCTTCTTCCCCTCCGCCATCGGGGAGTAGGTACAGGAGCCTGAAGACACACACTCAGCGATTCAGGAACAGCTTCTTCCCCTCCGCCATCGGGGAGGAGGGACAGGAGCCTGAAGACACACACTCAGCGATTCAGGAACAGCTTCTTCCCCTCCGCCATCGGGGAGGAGGTACAGGAGCCTGAGTACACACACTCAGCGATTCAGGAACAGCTTCTTCCCCTCCGCCATCAGGGAGGAGGTACAGGAGCCTGAAGACACACACTCAGCGATTCGGGAACAGATTCTTCTCCTCCGCCATCAGGGCGGGGGTACAGGAGCCTGAAGACACACACTCAGCGATTCGGGAACAGCTTCTTCCCCTCCGCCATCAGGGAGGAGGAACAGGAGCCTGAAGACACACACTCAACGATTCAGGAACAGCTTCTTCCCCTCCGCCATCAGGGAGGAGGTACAGGAGCCTGAAGACACACACTCAGCGATTCAGCAACGGCTTCATCCCCTCTGCCATCAGGGAGGAGGTACAGGAGCCTGAAGACACACACTCAACGATTCAGCAACGGCTTCATCCCCTCCGCCATCAGGGAGGAGGTACAGGAGCCTGAAAACACACACTCAGCGATTCAGCAACGGCTTCATCCCCTCTGCCATCAGGGAGGAGGTACAGGAGCCTGAAGACACTGAGTCAGCTATTCAGGAACAGCTTCTTCCCCTCCGCCATCAGGGAGGAGGTACAGGAGCCTGAAGGCACACACTCAGCGATTCAGGAACACCTTCTTCCCCTCCACCATCAGGGAGGAGGTACAGGAGCCTGAAGACACATACTCAGCGATTCAGGAACTGCTTCTTCCCCTCCACCATCGGGGAGGAGGTACAAGAGCCTGAAGACACACACTGAGCGATTCAGGAACAGCTTCTTCCCCTCCGCCATCGGGGAGGAGGTACAGGAGCCTGAAGACACACACTCAGCGATTCAGGAACAGCTTCCTCCCCTCCGCCATCAGGGAGGAGGTACAGGAGCCTGAAGACACACACTCAGTGATTCAGGAACAGCTTCTTCCCCTCCGCCATCGGGGAGGAGGTACAGGAGCCTGAAGACACACATTCAGCGATTCAGGAACAGGTTCTTCCCCTCCGCCATCAGGGAGGAGGTACAGGAGCCTGAAGACACACACTCAGCAATTCAGAAACAGCTTCTTCCCCTCTGCCATCAGGGGGGAGGTACAGGAGCCTGAAGACACACAGTCAGCGATTCAGGAACAGCTTCTTCCCCTCCGCCATCAGGGAGGAGGTACAGGAGCCTGAAGACACACATTCAGCGATTCAGGAACAGCTTCTTCCCCTCCGCCATCAGGGAGGAGGTACAGGAGCATGAAGACACACAGTGAGCGATTCAGGAACAGGTTCTTCCCCTCCGCCATCAGGGAGGAGGTACAGGAGCCTGAAGGCACACACTCAGCGATTCAGGAACAGGTTCTTCCCCTCCACCATCAGGGAGGAGGTACAGGAGCCTGAAGACACACACTCAGCGATTCAGGAACTGCTTCTTCCCCTCCACCATCGGGGAGGAGGTACAAGAGCCTGAAGACACACACTGAGCGATTCAGGAACAGCTTCTTCCCCTCCGCCATCGGGGAGGAGGTACAGGAGCCTGAAGACACACACTCAGCGATTCAGGAACAGCTTCTTCCCCTCCGCCATCAGGGAGGAGGTACAGGAGCCTGAAGACACAGAGTCCGCTATTCAGGAACAGCTTCTTCCCTCCGCCATCAGGGAGGAGGTACAGGAGCCTGAAGACACAGAGTCCGCTATTCAGGAACAGCTTCTTCCCCTCCGCCATCAGGGAGGAGGTACAGGAGCCTGAAGACACAGAGTCCGCTATTCAGGAACAGCTTCTTCCCTCCGCCATCAGGGAGGAGGTACAGGTGCCTGAAGACACAGAGTCAGCTATTCAGGAACAGCTTCTTCCCCTCCGCCATCAGGGAGGAGGTACAGGAGCCTGAAGGCACACACTCAGCGATTCAGGAACTCCTTCTTCCCCTCCGCCATCAGGGAGGAGGTACAGGAGCCTGAAGACACACAGTCTGCGATTCAGGAACAGCTTCTTCCCCTCCGCCATCAGGGAGGAGGTACAGGAGCCTGAAGACACACAGTCAGCGATTCAGGAACAGCTTCTTCCCCTCCGCCATCGGGGAGGAGGTACAGGAGCCTGAAGACACACACTCAGCGATTCAGGAACAGCTTCTTCCCCTCCGCCATCAGGGAGGAGGTACAGGAGCCTGAAGACACACACTCAGCGATTCAGGAACAGCTTCTTACCCTCCGCCATCAGGGAGGAGGTACAGGAGCCTGAAGACACACACTCAGCGATTCAGGAACAGCTTCTTCCCCTCCACCATCAGGGAGGAGGTACAGGAGCCTGAAGACACACACTCAGCGATTCAGGGACAGCTTCCTCCCCTCCGCCATCAGGGAGGAGGTACAGGAGCCAGAAGACACACAGTCAGCGATTCAGGAACAGCTTCTTCCCCTCCGCCATCAGGGAGGAGGTACAGGAGCCTGAAGACACACATTCAGCGATTCAGGAACAGCTTCTTCCCCTCCGCCATCAGGGAGGAGGTACAGGAGTCTGAAGGCACACACTCAGCGATTCAGGAACAGGTTCTTTACTCCGCCATCAGGGAGGAGGTACAGGAGCCTGAAGACACACACTCAGCGATTCAGGAACAGCTTCTTCCCCTCCGCCATCAGGGAGGAGGTACAGGAGCCTGAGTACACACACTCAGCGATTCAGGAACAGCTTCTTCCCCTCCGCCATCGGGGAGGAGGTACAGGAGCCTGAAGACACACACTCAGCGATTCAGGAACAGCTTCTTCCCCTCCGCCATCGGGGAGGAGGGACAGGAGCCTGAAGACACACACTCAGCGATTCAGGAACAGCTTCTTCCCCTCCGCCATCGGGGAGGAGGTACAGGAGCCTGAGTACACACACTCAGCGATTCAGGAACAGCTTCTTGCCCTCCGCCATCGGGGAGGAGGTACAGGAGCCTGAAGACACACACTCAGCGATTCAGGAACAGCTTCCTCCCCTCCGCCATCAGGGAGGAGGTACAGGAGCCTGAAGACACACACTCAGCGATTCAGAAACAGCTTCTTCCCCTCTGCCATCAGGGGGGAGGTACAGGAGCCTGAAGACACACTGTCAGCGATTCAGGAACAGCTTCTTCCCCTCCGCCATCAGGGAGGAGGTACAGGAGCCTGAAGACACACATTCAGCGATTCAGGAACAGCTTCTTCCCCTCCGCCATCAGGGAGGAGGTACAGGAGCATGAAGACATACAGTGAGCCATTCAGGAACAGGTTCTTCCCCTCCGCCATCAGGGGGGAGGTACAGGAGCCTGAAGGCACACACTCAGCGATTCAGGAACAGGTTCTTTACTCCGCCATCAGGGAGGAGGTACAGGAGCCTGAAGACACACACTCAGCGATTCAGGAACAGCTTCTTCCCCTCCACCATCGGGGAGGAGGTACAAGAGCCTGAAGACACACACTCAGCGATTCAGGAACAGCTTCTTCCCCTCCGCCATCGGGGAGGAGGTACAGGAGCTTGAGTACACACACTCAGCGATTCAGGAACAGCTTCTTCCCCTCCGCCATCGGGGAGGAGGTACAGGAGCCTGAAGACACACACTCAGCGATTCAGGAACAGCTTCTTCCCCTCCGCCATCAGGGAGGAGGTACAGGAGCCTGAAGACACAGAGTCAGCTATTCAGGAACAGCTTCTTCCCCTCCGCCATCAGGGAGGAGGTACAGGAGCCTGAAGACACACACTCAGCGATTCGGGAAAAGCTTCTTCCCCTCCGCCATCAGGGAGGAGGTACAGGAGCCTGAAGACACACACTCAGCGATTCAGCAACGGCTTCATCCCCTCCGCCATCAGGGAGGAGGTACAGGAGCCTGAAGACACATACTCAGCAATTCAGGAACAGCTTCTTCCCTCCGCCATCAGGGAGGAGGTACAGGAGCCTGAAGACACACACTCAGCGATTCAGAAACAGCTTCTTCCCCTCCGCCATCAGGGAGGAGGTACAGGAGCCTGAAGACACACACTCAGCGATTCAGAAACAGCTTCTTCCCCTCTGCCATCAGGGGGGAGGTACAGGAGCCTGAAGACACACAGTCAGCGATTCAGGAACAGCTTCTTCCCCTCCGCCATCAGGGAGGAGGTACAGGAGCCTGAAGACACACACTCAGCGATTCAGGAACAGCTTCTTCCCCTCCGCCATCAGGGAGGAGGTACAGGAGCCTGAAGACACACACTCAGCGATTCAGGAACAGCTTCTTCCCCTCCACCATCAGGGAGGAGGTACAGGAGCCTGAAGACACACACTCAGCGATTCAGGGACAGCTTACTCCCCTCCGCCATCAGGGAGGAGGTACAGGAGCCTGAAGACACACAGTCAGCGATTCAGGAACAGCTTCTTCCCCTCCGCCATCAGGGAGGAGGTACAGGAGCCTGAAGACACACACTCAGCGATTCAGGAACAGCTTCTTCCCCTCCACCATCGGGGAGGAGGTACAAGAGCCTGAAGACACACACTCAGCGATTCAGGAACAGCTTCTTCCCCTCCGCCATCAGGGAGGAGGTACAGGAGCCTGAAGACACAGCGATTCAGGAACAGCTTCTTCCCCTCCGCCATCGGGGAGGAGGTACAGGAGCCTGAAGACACACACTCAGCCATTCAGGAACAGCTTCTTCCCCTCCGCCATCGGGGAGTAGGTACAGGAGCCTGAAGACACACACTCAGCGATTCAGGAACAGCTTCTTCCCCTCCGCCATCGGGGAGGAGGTACAGGAGCATGAAGACACACAGTGAGCGATTCAGGAACAGGTTCTTCCCCTCCGCCATCAGGGAGGAGGTACAGGAGCCTGAAGGCACACACTCAGCGATTCAGGAACAGGTTCTTCCCCTCCACCATCAGGGAGGAGGTACAGGAGCCTGAAGACACACACTCAGCGATTCAGGAACTGCTTCTTCCCCTCCACCATCGGGGAGGAGGTACAAGAGCCTGAAGACACACACTGAGCGATTCAGGAACAGCTTCTTCCCCTCCGCCATCGGGGAGGAGGTACAGGAGCCTGAAGACACACACTCAGCGATTCAGGAACAGCTTCTTCCCCTCCGCCATCAGGGAGGAGGTACAGGAGCCTGAAGACACAGAGTCCGCTATTCAGGAACAGCTTCTTCCCTCCGCCATCAGGGAGGAGGTACAGGAGCCTGAAGACACAGAGTCCGCTATTCAGGAACAGCTTCTTCCCCTCCGCCATCAGGGAGGAGGTACAGGAGCCTGAAGACACAGAGTCCGCTATTCAGGAACAGCTTCTTCCCTCCGCCATCAGGGAGGAGGTACAGGTGCCTGAAGACACAGAGTCAGCTATTCAGGAACAGCTTCTTCCCCTCCGCCATCAGGGAGGAGGTACAGGAGCCTGAAGGCACACACTCAGCGATTCAGGAACTCCTTCTTCCCCTCCGCCATCAGGGAGGAGGTACAGGAGCCTGAAGACACACAGTCTGCGATTCAGGAACAGCTTCTTCCCCTCCGCCATCAGGGAGGAGGTACAGGAGCCTGAAGACACACAGTCAGCGATTCAGGAACAGCTTCTTCCCCTCCGCCATCGGGGAGGAGGTACAGGAGCCTGAAGACACACACTCAGCGATTCAGGAACAGCTTCTTCCCCTCCGCCATCAGGGAGGAGGTACAGGAGCCTGAAGACACACACTCAGCGATTCAGGAACAGCTTCTTACCCTCCGCCATCAGGGAGGAGGTACAGGAGCCTGAAGACACACACTCAGCGATTCAGGAACAGCTTCTTCCCCTCCACCATCAGGGAGGAGGTACAGGAGCCTGAAGACACACACTCAGCGATTCAGGGACAGCTTCCTCCCCTCCGCCATCAGGGAGGAGGTACAGGAGCCAGAAGACACACAGTCAGCGATTCAGGAACAGCTTCTTCCCCTCCGCCATCAGGGAGGAGGTACAGGAGCCTGAAGACACACATTCAGCGATTCAGGAACAGCTTCTTCCCCTCCGCCATCAGGGAGGAGGTACAGGAGTCTGAAGGCACACACTCAGCGATTCAGGAACAGGTTCTTTACTCCGCCATCAGGGAGGAGGTACAGGAGCCTGAAGACACACACTCAGCGATTCAGGAACAGCTTCTTCCCCTCCGCCATCAGGGAGGAGGTACAGGAGCCTGAGTACACACACTCAGCGATTCAGGAACAGCTTCTTCCCCTCCGCCATCGGGGAGGAGGTACAGGAGCCTGAAGACACACACTCAGCGATTCAGGAACAGCTTCTTCCCCTCCGCCATCGGGGAGGAGGGACAGGAGCCTGAAGACACACACTCAGCGATTCAGGAACAGCTTCTTCCCCTCCGCCATCGGGGAGGAGGTACAGGAGCCTGAGTACACACACTCAGCGATTCAGGAACAGCTTCTTGCCCTCCGCCATCGGGGAGGAGGTACAGGAGCCTGAAGACACACACTCAGCGATTCAGGAACAGCTTCCTCCCCTCCGCCATCAGGGAGGAGGTACAGGAGCCTGAAGACACACACTCAGCGATTCAGAAACAGCTTCTTCCCCTCTGCCATCAGGGGGGAGGTACAGGAGCCTGAAGACACACTGTCAGCGATTCAGGAACAGCTTCTTCCCCTCCGCCATCAGGGAGGAGGTACAGGAGCCTGAAGACACACATTCAGCGATTCAGGAACAGCTTCTTCCCCTCCGCCATCAGGGAGGAGGTACAGGAGCATGAAGACATACAGTGAGCCATTCAGGAACAGGTTCTTCCCCTCCGCCATCAGGGGGGAGGTACAGGAGCCTGAAGGCACACACTCAGCGATTCAGGAACAGGTTCTTTACTCCGCCATCAGGGAGGAGGTACAGGAGCCTGAAGACACACACTCAGCGATTCAGGAACAGCTTCTTCCCCTCCACCATCGGGGAGGAGGTACAAGAGCCTGAAGACACACACTCAGCGATTCAGGAACAGCTTCTTCCCCTCCGCCATCGGGGAGGAGGTACAGGAGCTTGAGTACACACACTCAGCGATTCAGGAACAGCTTCTTCCCCTCCGCCATCGGGGAGGAGGTACAGGAGCCTGAAGACACACACTCAGCGATTCAGGAACAGCTTCTTCCCCTCCGCCATCAGGGAGGAGGTACAGGAGCCTGAAGACACAGAGTCAGCTATTCAGGAACAGCTTCTTCCCCTCCGCCATCAGGGAGGAGGTACAGGAGCCTGAAGACACACACTCAGCGATTCGGGAAAAGCTTCTTCCCCTCCGCCATCAGGGAGGAGGTACAGGAGCCTGAAGACACACACTCAGCGATTCAGCAACGGCTTCATCCCCTCCGCCATCAGGGAGGAGGTACAGGAGCCTGAAGACACATACTCAGCAATTCAGGAACAGCTTCTTCCCTCCGCCATCAGGGAGGAGGTACAGGAGCCTGAAGACACACACTCAGCGATTCAGAAACAGCTTCTTCCCCTCCGCCATCAGGGAGGAGGTACAGGAGCCTGAAGACACACACTCAGCGATTCAGAAACAGCTTCTTCCCCTCTGCCATCAGGGGGGAGGTACAGGAGCCTGAAGACACACAGTCAGCGATTCAGGAACAGCTTCTTCCCCTCCGCCATCAGGGAGGAGGTACAGGAGCCTGAAGACACACACTCAGCGATTCAGGAACAGCTTCTTCCCCTCCGCCATCAGGGAGGAGGTACAGGAGCCTGAAGACACACACTCAGCGATTCAGGAACAGCTTCTTCCCCTCCACCATCAGGGAGGAGGTACAGGAGCCTGAAGACACACACTCAGCGATTCAGGGACAGCTTACTCCCCTCCGCCATCAGGGAGGAGGTACAGGAGCCTGAAGACACACAGTCAGCGATTCAGGAACAGCTTCTTCCCCTCCGCCATCAGGGAGGAGGTACAGGAGCCTGAAGACACACACTCAGCGATTCAGGAACAGCTTCTTCCCCTCCACCATCGGGGAGGAGGTACAAGAGCCTGAAGACACACACTCAGCGATTCAGGAACAGCTTCTTCCCCTCCGCCATCAGGGAGGAGGTACAGGAGCCTGAAGACACAGCGATTCAGGAACAGCTTCTTCCCCTCCGCCATCGGGGAGGAGGTACAGGAGCCTGAAGACACACACTCAGCCATTCAGGAACAGCTTCTTCCCCTCCGCCATCGGGGAGTAGGTACAGGAGCCTGAAGACACACACTCAGCGATTCAGGAACAGCTTCTTCCCCTCCGCCATCGGGGAGGAGGGACAGGAGCCTGAAGACACACACTCAGCGATTCAGGAACAGCTTCTTCCCCTCTGCCATCGGGGAGGAGGTACAGGAGCCTGAGTACACACACTCAGCGATTCAGGAACAGCTTCTTCCCCTCCGCCATCAGGGAGGAGGTACAGGAGCCTGAAGACACACACTCAGCGATTCGGGAACAGATTCTTCTCCTCCGCCATCAGGGCGGGGGTACAGGAGCCTGAAGACACACACTCAGCGATTCGGGAACAGCTTCTTCCCCTCCGCCATCAGGGAGGAGGAACAGGAGCCTGAAGACACACACTCAACGATTCAGGAACAGCTTCTTCCCCTCCGCCATCAGGGAGGAGGTACAGGAGCCTGAAGACACACACTCAGCGATTCAGCAACGGCTTCATCCCCTCTGCCATCAGGGAGGAGGTACAGGAGCCTGAAGACACACACTCAACGATTCAGCAACGGCTTCATCCCCTCCGCCATCAGGGAGGAGGTACAGGAGCCTGAAAACACACACTCAGCGATTCAGCAACGGCTTCATCCCCTCTGCCATCAGGGAGGAGGTACAGGAGCCTGAAGACACTGAGTCAGCTATTCAGGAACAGCTTCTTCCCCTCCGCCATCAGGGAGGAGGTACAGGAGCCTGAAGGCACACACTCAGCGATTCAGGAACACCTTCTTCCCCTCCACCATCAGGGAGGAGGTACAGGAGCCTGAAGACACATACTCAGCGATTCAGGAACTGCTTCTTCCCCTCCACCATCGGGGAGGAGGTACAAGAGCCTGAAGACACACACTGAGCGATTCAGGAACAGCTTCTTCCCCTCCGCCATCGGGGAGGAGGTACAGGAGCCTGAAGACACACACTCAGCGATTCAGGAACAGCTTCCTCCCCTCCGCCATCAGGGAGGAGGTACAGGAGCCTGAAGACACACACTCAGTGATTCAGGAACAGCTTCTTCCCCTCCGCCATCGGGGAGGAGGTACAGGAGCCTGAAGACACACATTCAGCGATTCAGGAACAGGTTCTTCCCCTCCGCCATCAGGGAGGAGGTACAGGAGCCTGAAGACACACACTCAGCAATTCAGAAACAGCTTCTTCCCCTCTGCCATCAGGGGGGAGGTACAGGAGCCTGAAGACACACAGTCAGCGATTCAGGAACAGCTTCTTCCCCTCCGCCATCAGGGAGGAGGTACAGGAGCCTGAAGACACACATTCAGCGATTCAGGAACAGCTTCTTCCCCTCCGCCATCAGGGAGGAGGTACAGGAGCATGAAGACACACAGTGAGCGATTCAGGAACAGGTTCTTCCCCTCCGCCATCAGGGAGGAGGTACAGGAGCCTGAAGGCACACACTCAGCGATTCAGGAACAGGTTCTTCCCCTCCACCATCAGGGAGGAGGTACAGGAGCCTGAAGACACACACTCAGCGATTCAGGAACTGCTTCTTCCCCTCCACCATCGGGGAGGAGGTACAAGAGCCTGAAGACACACACTGAGCGATTCAGGAACAGCTTCTTCCCCTCCGCCATCGGGGAGGAGGTACAGGAGCCTGAAGACACACACTCAGCGATTCAGGAACAGCTTCTTCCCCTCCGCCATCAGGGAGGAGGTACAGGAGCCTGAAGACACAGAGTCCGCTATTCAGGAACAGCTTCTTCCCTCCGCCATCAGGGAGGAGGTACAGGAGCCTGAAGACACAGAGTCCGCTATTCAGGAACAGCTTCTTCCCCTCCGCCATCAGGGAGGAGGTACAGGAGCCTGAAGACACAGAGTCCGCTATTCAGGAACAGCTTCTTCCCTCCGCCATCAGGGAGGAGGTACAGGTGCCTGAAGACACAGAGTCAGCTATTCAGGAACAGCTTCTTCCCCTCCGCCATCAGGGAGGAGGTACAGGAGCCTGAAGGCACACACTCAGCGATTCAGGAACTCCTTCTTCCCCTCCGCCATCAGGGAGGAGGTACAGGAGCCTGAAGACACACAGTCTGCGATTCAGGAACAGCTTCTTCCCCTCCGCCATCAGGGAGGAGGTACAGGAGCCTGAAGACACACAGTCAGCGATTCAGGAACAGCTTCTTCCCCTCCGCCATCGGGGAGGAGGTACAGGAGCCTGAAGACACACACTCAGCGATTCAGGAACAGCTTCTTCCCCTCCGCCATCAGGGAGGAGGTACAGGAGCCTGAAGACACACACTCAGCGATTCAGGAACAGCTTCTTACCCTCCGCCATCAGGGAGGAGGTACAGGAGCCTGAAGACACACACTCAGCGATTCAGGAACAGCTTCTTCCCCTCCACCATCAGGGAGGAGGTACAGGAGCCTGAAGACACACACTCAGCGATTCAGGGACAGCTTCCTCCCCTCCGCCATCAGGGAGGAGGTACAGGAGCCAGAAGACACACAGTCAGCGATTCAGGAACAGCTTCTTCCCCTCCGCCATCAGGGAGGAGGTACAGGAGCCTGAAGACACACATTCAGCGATTCAGGAACAGCTTCTTCCCCTCCGCCATCAGGGAGGAGGTACAGGAGTCTGAAGGCACACACTCAGCGATTCAGGAACAGGTTCTTTACTCCGCCATCAGGGAGGAGGTACAGGAGCCTGAAGACACACACTCAGCGATTCAGGAACAGCTTCTTCCCCTCCGCCATCAGGGAGGAGGTACAGGAGCCTGAGTACACACACTCAGCGATTCAGGAACAGCTTCTTCCCCTCCGCCATCGGGGAGGAGGTACAGGAGCCTGAAGACACACACTCAGCGATTCAGGAACAGCTTCTTCCCCTCCGCCATCGGGGAGGAGGGACAGGAGCCTGAAGACACACACTCAGCGATTCAGGAACAGCTTCTTCCCCTCCGCCATCGGGGAGGAGGTACAGGAGCCTGAGTACACACACTCAGCGATTCAGGAACAGCTTCTTGCCCTCCGCCATCGGGGAGGAGGTACAGGAGCCTGAAGACACACACTCAGCGATTCAGGAACAGCTTCCTCCCCTCCGCCATCAGGGAGGAGGTACAGGAGCCTGAAGACACACACTCAGCGATTCAGAAACAGCTTCTTCCCCTCTGCCATCAGGGGGGAGGTACAGGAGCCTGAAGACACACTGTCAGCGATTCAGGAACAGCTTCTTCCCCTCCGCCATCAGGGAGGAGGTACAGGAGCCTGAAGACACACATTCAGCGATTCAGGAACAGCTTCTTCCCCTCCGCCATCAGGGAGGAGGTACAGGAGCATGAAGACATACAGTGAGCCATTCAGGAACAGGTTCTTCCCCTCCGCCATCAGGGGGGAGGTACAGGAGCCTGAAGGCACACACTCAGCGATTCAGGAACAGGTTCTTTACTCCGCCATCAGGGAGGAGGTACAGGAGCCTGAAGACACACACTCAGCGATTCAGGAACAGCTTCTTCCCCTCCACCATCGGGGAGGAGGTACAAGAGCCTGAAGACACACACTCAGCGATTCAGGAACAGCTTCTTCCCCTCCGCCATCGGGGAGGAGGTACAGGAGCTTGAGTACACACACTCAGCGATTCAGGAACAGCTTCTTCCCCTCCGCCATCGGGGAGGAGGTACAGGAGCCTGAAGACACACACTCAGCGATTCAGGAACAGCTTCTTCCCCTCCGCCATCAGGGAGGAGGTACAGGAGCCTGAAGACACAGAGTCAGCTATTCAGGAACAGCTTCTTCCCCTCCGCCATCAGGGAGGAGGTACAGGAGCCTGAAGACACACACTCAGCGATTCGGGAAAAGCTTCTTCCCCTCCGCCATCAGGGAGGAGGTACAGGAGCCTGAAGACACACACTCAGCGATTCAGCAACGGCTTCATCCCCTCCGCCATCAGGGAGGAGGTACAGGAGCCTGAAGACACATACTCAGCAATTCAGGAACAGCTTCTTCCCTCCGCCATCAGGGAGGAGGTACAGGAGCCTGAAGACACAGAGTCAGCTATTCAGGAACAGCTTCTTCCCCTCCGCCATCAGGGAGGAGGTACAGGAGCCTGAAGGCACACACTCAGCGATTCAGGAACACCTTCTTCCCCTCCGCCACCAGGGAGGAGGTACAGGAGCCTGAAGACACACACTCAGCAATTCAGGAACAGCTTCTTCCCTCCGCCATCAGGGAGGAGGTACAGGAGCCTGAAGACACACACTCAGCAATTCAGGAACAGCTTCCTCCCCTCCGCCATCAGGGCGGGGGTACAGGAGCCTGAAGACACACACTCAGCAATTCAGGAACAGCTTCTTCCCCTCCGCCATCGGGGAGGAGGTACAGGAGCCTGAAGACACACACTCAGCGATTCAGGAACAGCTTCTTCCCTCCGCCATCAGGGAGGAGGTACAGGAGCCTGAAGACACACACTCAGTGATTCAGCAACGGCTTCATCCCCTCTGCCATCAGGGAGGAGGTACAGGAGTCTGAAGACACAGAGTCAGCTATTCAGGAACAGCTTCTTCCCTCCGCCATCAGGGAGGAGGTACAGGTGCCTGAAGACACAGAGTCAGCTATTCAGGAACAGCTTCTTCCCCTCCGCCATCAGGGAGGAGGTACAGGAGCCTGAAGACACATACTCAGCGATTCAGGAACAGCTTCTTCCCCTCCGCCACCAGGGAGGAGGTACAGGAGCCTGAAGACACACAGTCAGCGATTCAGGAACAGCTTCTTCCCCTCCGCCATCGGGGAGGATGTACAGGAGCCTGAAGACACATACTCAGCGATTCAGGAACAGCTTTTTCCCCTCCGCCATCAGGGAGGAGGTACAGGAGCCTGAAGACACACACTCGGCAATTCAGGAACAACTTCCCCTTCGCCATCAGGGAGGAGTTACAGGAGCCTGAAGACACACACTCAGCGATTCAGAAACAGCTTCTTCCCCTCCGCCATCAGGGAGGAGGTACAGGAGCCTGAAGACACACACTCAGCGATTCAGAAACAGCTTCTTCCCCTCTGCCATCAGGGGGGAGGTACAGGAGCCTGAAGACACACAGTCAGCTATTCAGGAACAGCTTCTTCCCCTCCGCCATCAGGGAGGAGGTACAGGAGCCTGAAGACACACATTCAGCGATTCAGGAACAGCTTCTTCCCCTCTGCCATCAGGGAGGAGGTACAGGAGCATGAAGACACACACTCAGCAATTCAGGAACAGCTTCTTCCCCTCCGCCATCAGGGAGGAGGTACAGGAGCCTAAAGGCACACACTCAGCGATTCAGGAACAGCTTCTTCCCCTCCGCCATCGGGGAGGAGGTACAGGAGCCTGAAGACACACACTCAGCGATTCAGGAACAGCTTCTTCCCCTCCACCATCGGGGAGGAGGTACAAGAGCCTGAGTACACACACTCAGCCATTCAGGAACAGCTTCTTCCCCTCCGCCATCGGGGAGGAGGTACAGGAGCCTGAAGACACACACTCAGCGATTCAGGAACAGGTTCTTCCACTCCGCCATCAGGGAGGAGGTACAGGAGCCTGAAGGCACACACTCAGCGATTCAGGAACAGGTTCTTTACTCCGCCATCAGGGAGGAGGTACAGGAGCCTGAAGACACACACTCAGCGATTCAGGAACAGCTTCTTCCCCTCCACCATCGGGGAGGAGGTACAAGAGCCTGAAGACACACACTCAGCGATTCAGGAACAGCTTCTTCCCCTCCGCCATCGGGGAGGAGGTACAGGAGCCTGAGTACACACACTCAGCGATTCAGGAACAGCATCTTCCCCTCCGCCATCGGGGAGGAGGTACAGGAGCCTGAAGACACACACTCAGCGATTCAGGAACAGCTTCCTCCCCTCCGCCATCAGGGAGGAGGTACAGGAGCCTGAAGACACACACTCAGCGATTCGGGAACAGCTTCTTCCCCTCCGCCATCAGGGAGGAGGTACAGGAGCCTGAAGACACAGAGTCAGCTATTCAGGAACAGCTTCTTCCCCTCCGCCATCGGGGAGGAGGTACAGGAGCCTGAAGACACACACTCAGCGATTCAGGAACAGCTTCTTCCCCTCCACCATCGGGGAGGAGGTACAAGAGCCTGAGTACACACACTCAGCCATTCAGGAACAGCTTCTTCCCCTCCGCCATTGGGGAGGAGGTACAGGAGCCTGAAGACACACACTCAGCGATTCAGGAACAGGTTCTTCCACTCCGCCATCAGGGAGGAGGTACAGGAGCCTGAAGGCACACACTCAGCGATTCAGGAACAGGTTCTTTACTCCGCCATCAGGGAGGTGGTACAGGAGCCTGAAGACACACACTCAGCGATTCAGGAACAGCTTCTTCCCCTCCACCATCGGGGAGGAGGTACAAGAGCCTGAAGACACACACTCAGCGATTCAGGAACAGCTTCTTCCCCTCCACCATCGGGGAGGAGGTACAAGAGCCTGAGTACACACACTCAGCCATTCAGGAACAGCTTCTTCCCCTCCGCCATCGGGGAGGAGGTACAGGAGCCTGAGTACACACACTCAGCGATTCAGGAACAGCATCTTCCCCTCCGCCATCGGGGAGGAGGTACAGGAGCCTGAAGACACACACTCAGCGATTCAGGAACAGCTTCCTCCCCTCCGCCATCAGGGAGGAGGTACAGGAGCCTGAAGACACACACTCAGCGATTCGGGAACAGCTTCTTCCCCTCCGCCATCAGGGAGGAGGTACAGGAGCCTGAAGACACAGAGTCAGCTATTCAGGAACAGCTTCTTCCCCTCCGCCATCAGGGAGGAGGTACAGGAGCCTGAAGACACACACTCAGCGATTCGGGAAAAGCTTCTTCCCCTCCGCCATCAGTGAGGAGGTACAGGAGCCTGAAGACACACACTCAGCGTTTCAGCAACGGCTTCATCCCCTCCGCCATCAGGGAGGAGGTACAGGAGCCTGAAGACACACACTCAGCAATTCAGGAACAGCTTCTTCCCTCCGCCATCAGGGAGGAGGTACAGGAGCCTGAAGACACACACTCAGCGATTCAGCAACGGCTTCATCCCCTCTGCCATCAGGGAGGAGGTACAGGTGCCTGAAGACACAGTCAGCTATTCAGGAACAGCTTCTTCCCCTCCGCCATCAGGGAGGAGGTACAGGAGCCTGAAGACACACACTCAGCAATTCAGGAACAGCATTCTCCCCTCCGCCATCAGGGTGGGGGTACAGGAGCCTGAAGACACACACTCAGCAATTCAGGAACAGCTTCTTCCCCTCCGCCATCGGGGAGGAGGTACAAGCCTGAAGACACACACTCAGCAATTCAGGAACAGCTTCCTCCCTCCGCCATCAGGGAGGAGGTACAGGAGCCTGAAGACACACACTCAGTGATTCAGCAACGGCTTGATCCCCTCTGCCATCAGGGAGGAGGTACAGGAGCCTGAAGACACAGAGTCAGCTATTCAGGAACAGCTTCTTCCCTCCGCCATCAGGGAGGAGGTACAGGTGCCTGAAGACACAGAGTCAGCTATTCAGGAACAGCTTCTTCCCCTCCGCCATCAGGGAGGAGGTACAGGAGCCTGAAGACACACACTCAGCGATTCAGGAACAGCTTCTTCCCCTCCGCCACCAGGGAGGAGGTACAGGAGCCTGAAGACACACAGTCAGCGATTCAGGAACAGCTTCTTCCCCTCCACCATCGGGGAGGAGGTACAAGAGCCTGAAGACACACACTCAGCGATTCAGGAACAGCTTCTTCCCCTCCGCCATCGGGGAGGAGGTACAGGAGCCTGAGTACACACACTCAGCGATTCAGGAACAGCTTCTTCCCCTCCGCCATCGGGGAGGAGGTACAGGAGCCTGAAGACACACACTCAGCGATTCAGGAACAGCTTCCTCCCCTCCGCCATCAGGGAGGAGGTACAGGAGCCTGAAGACACACACTCAGCGATTCGGGAACAGCTTCTTCCCCTCCGCCATCAGGGAGGAGGTACAGGAGCCTGAAGACACAGAGTCAGCTATTCAGGAACAGCTTCTTCCCCTCCGCCATCAGGGAGGAGGTACAGGAGCCTGAAGACACACACTCAGCGATTCGGGAAAAGCTTCTTCCCCTCTGCCATCAGTGAGGAGGTACAGGAGCCTGAAGACACACACTCAGCGATTCAGCAACGGCTTCATCCCCTCCGCCATCAGGGAGGAGGTACAGGAGCCTGAAGACACACACTCAGCAATTCAGGAACAGCTTCTTCCCTCCGCCATCAGGGAGGAGGTACAGGAGCCTGAAGACACACACTCAGCGATTCAGCAACGGCTTCATCCCCTCTGCCATCAGGGAGGAGGTACAGGTGCCTGAAGACACAGTCAGCTATTCAGGAACAGCTTCTTCCCCTCCGCCATCAGGGAGGAGGTACAGGAGCCTGAAGACACACACTCAGCAATTCAGGAACAGCTTCCTCCCCTCCGCCATCAGGGCGGGGGTACAGGAGCCTGAAGACACACACTCAGCAATTCAGGAACAGCTTCTTCCCTCCGCCATCAGGGAGGAGGTACAGGAGCCTGAAGACACACACTCAGTGATTCAGCAACGGCTTGATCCCCTCCGCCATCAGGGAGGAGGTACAGGAGCCTGAAGACACACACTCTGCGATTCAGGAACAGCTTCTTCCCCTCCGCCACCAGGGAGGAGGTACAGGAGCCTGAAGACACACAGTCAGCGATTCAGGAACAGCTTCTTCCCCTCCGCCATCGGGGAGGATGTACAGGAGCCTGAAGACACACACTCAGCGATTCAGGAACAGCTTTTTCCCCTCCGCCATCAGGGAGGAGGTACAGGAGCCTGAAGACACACACTCGGCAATTCAGGAACAACTTCCCCTCCGCCATCAGGGAGGAGTTACAGGAGCCTGAAGACACACACTCAGCGATTCAGAAACAGCTTCTTCCCCTCCGCCATCAGGGAGGAGGTACAGGAGCCTGAAGACACACACTCAGCGATTCAGAAACAGCTTCTTCCCCTCTGCCATCAGGGGGGAGGTACAGGAGCCTGAAGACACACAGTCAGCTATTCAGGAACAGCTTCTTCCCCTCCGCCATCAGGGAGGAGGTACAGGAGCCTGAAGACACACATTCAGCGATTCAGGAACAGCTTCTTCCCCTCTGCCATCAGGGAGGAGGTACAGGAGCATGAAGACACACACTCAGCAATTCAGGAACAGCTTCTTCCCCTCCGCCATCAGGGAGGAGGTACAGGAGCCTGAAGACACACACTCAGCGATTCAGGAACAGCTTCTTCCCCTCTGCCATCAGGGAGGAGGTACAGGAGCCTGAAGACACACACTCAGCGATTCAGGAACAGCTTTTTCCCCTCCGCCATCAGGGAGGATGTACAGGAGCCTGAAGACACACACTCGGCAATTCAGGAACAACTTCCCCTCCGCCATCAGGGAGGAGGTACAGGAGCCTGAAGACACACACTCAGCGATTCAGGAACAGCTTCTTCCCCTCTGCCATCAGGGAGGAGGTACAGGAGCCTGAAGACACACACTCAGCGATTCAGGAACAGCTTCTTCCCCTCCGCCATCAGGGAGGAGGTACAGGAGCCTGAAGACACACACTCAGCGATTCAGGAACTGCTTCTTCCCCTCCACCATCGGGGAGGAGGTACAAGAGCCTGAAGACACACACTGAGCGATTCAGGAACAGCTTCTTCCCCTCCGCCATCGGGGAGGAGGTACAGGAGCCTGAAGACACACACTCAGCGATTCAGGAACAGCTTCCTCCCCTCCGCCATCAGGGAGGAGGTACAGGAGCCTGAAGACACACACTCAGCGATTCAGGAACAGCTTCTTCCCTCCGCCATCAGGGAGGAGGTACAGGTGCCTGAAGACACAGAGTCAGCTATTCAGGAACAGCTTCTTCCCCTCCGCCATCAGGGAGGAGGTACAGGAGCCTGAAGACACACACTCAGCGATTCAGGAACAGCTTCTTCCCCTCCGCCACCAGGGAGGAGGTACAGGAGCCTGAAGACACACAGTCAGCGATTCAGGAACAGCTTCTTCCCCTCCGCCATCGGGGAGGATGTACAGGAGCCTGAAGACACACACTCAGCGATTCAGGAACAGCTTTTTCCCCTCCGCCATCAGGGAGGAGGTACAGGAGCCTGAAGACACACACTCGGCAATTCAGGAACAACTTCCCCTCCGCCATCAGGGAGGAGTTACAGGAGCCTGAAGACACACACTCAGCGATTCAGAAACAGCTTCTTCCCCTCCGCCATCAGGGAGGAGGTACAGGAGCCTGAAGACACACACTCAGCGATTCAGAAACAGCTTCTTCCCCTCTGCCATCAGGGGGGAGGTACAGGAGCCTGAAGACACACAGTCAGCTATTCAGGAACAGCTTCTTCCCCTCCGCCATCAGGGAGGAGGTACAGGAGCCTGAAGACACACATTCAGCGATTCAGGAACAGCTTCTTCCCCTCTGCCATCAGGGAGGAGGTACAGGAGCATGAAGACACACACTCAGCAATTCAGGAACAGCTTCTTCCCCTCCGCCATCAGGGAGGAGGTACAGGAGCCTAAAGATACACACTCAGCGATTCAGGAACAGCTTCTTCCCCTCCGCCATCGGGGAGGAGGTACAGGAGCCTGAAGACACACACTCAGCGATTCAGGAACAGCTTTTTCCCCTCCGCCATCAGGGAGGATGTACAGGAGCCTGAAGACACACACTCGGCAATTCAGGAACAACTTCCCCTCCGCCATCAGGGAGGAGTTACAGGAGCCTGAAGACACACACTCAGCGATTCAGAAACAGCTTCTTCCCCTCCGCCATCAGGGAAGAGGTACAGGAGCCTGAAGACACACACTCAGCGATTCAGGAACAGCTTCCTCCCCTCCGCCATCAGGGAGGAGGTACAGGAGCCTGAAGACACAGAGTCCGCTATTCAGGAACAGCTTCTTCCCTCCGCCATCAGGGAGGAGGTACAGGTGCCTGAAGACACAGAGTCAGCTATTCAGGAACAGCTTCTTCCCCTCCGCCATCAGGGAGGAGGTACAGGAGCCTGAAGGCACACACTCAGCGATTCAGGAACACCTTCTTCCCCTCCGCCATCAGGGAGGAGGTACAGGAGCCTGAAGACACACAGTCTGTGATTCAGGAACAGCTTCTTCCCCTCCGCCATCAGGGAGGAGGTACAGGAGCCTGAAGACACACAGTCTGTGATTCAGGAACAGCTTCTTCCCCTCCGCCATCAGGGAGGAGGTACAGGAGCCTGAAGACACACAGTCAGCGATTCAGGAACAGCTTCTTCCCCTCCGCCATCAGGGAGGAGGTACAGGAGCCTGAAGACACACACTCAGCGATTCAGGAACAGCTTCTTCCCCTCCGCCATCAGGGAGGAGGTACAGGAGCCTGAAGGCACACACTCAGCGATTCAGGAACACCTTCTTCCCCTCCGCCATCAGGGAGGAGGTACAGGAGCCTGAAGACACACAGTCTGTGATTCAGGAACAGCTTCTTCCCCTCCGCCATCAGGGAGGAGGTACAGGAGCCTGAAGACACACAGTCTGTGATTCAGGAACAGCTTCTTCCCCTCCGCCATCAGGGAGGAGGTACAGGAGCCTGAAGACACACAGTCAGCGATTCAGGAACAGCTTCTTCCCCTCCGCCATCGGGGAGGAGGTACAGGAGCCTAAAGGCACACACTCAGCGATTCAGGAACAGCTTCTTCCCCTCCGCCATCAGGGAGGAGGTACAGGAGCATGAAGACACACAGTGAGCGATTCAGGAACAGGTTCTTCCCCTCCGCCATCAGGGAGGAGGTACAGGAGCCTGAAGGCACACACTCAGCGATTCAGGAACAGCTTCTTCCCCTCCGCCATCAGGGAGGAGGTACAGGAGCCTGAAGGCACACACTCAGCGATTCAGGAACACCTTCTTCCCCTCCGCCATCAGGGAGGAGGTACAGGAGCCTGAAGACACACAGTCTGTGATTCAGGAACAGCTTCTTCCCCTCCGCCATCAGGGAGGAGGTACAGGAGCCTGAAGACACACAGTCAGCGATTCAGGAACAGCTTCTTCCCCTCCGCCATCGGGGAGGAGGTACAGGAGCCTGAAGACACACACTCAGCGATTCAGGAACAGCTTCTTCCCCTCCGCCATCAGGGAGGAGGTACAGGAGCCTGAAGACACACACTCAGCGATTCAGGAACAGCTTCTTCCCCTCCGCCATCAGGGAGGAGGTACAGGAGCCTGAAGACACACACTCAGCGATTCAGGAACAGCTTCTTCCCCTCCACCATCAGGGAGGAGGTACAGGAGCCTGAAGATACACAGTCAGCGATTCAGGAACAGCTTCTTCCCCTCCGCCATCGGGGAGGAGGTACAGGAGCCTGAAGACACACACTCAGTGATTCAGGAACAGCTTTTTCCCCTCCGCCATCAGGGAGGAGGTACAGGAGCCTGAAGACACAAACTCGGCAATTCAGGAACAACTTCCCCTCCGCCATCAGGGAGGAGTTACAGGAGCCTGAAGACACACACTCAGCGATTCAGAAACAGCTTCTTCCCCTCCGCCATCAGGGAGGAGGTACAGGAGCCTGAAGACACACACTCAGCGATTCAGAAACAGCTTCTTCCCCTCTGCCATCAGGGGGGAGGTACAGGAGCCTGAAGACACACAGTCAGCTATTCAGGAACAGCTTCTTCCCCTCCGCCATCAGGGAGGAGGTACAGGAGCCTGAAGACACACAGTCTGTGATTCAGGAACAGCTTCTTCCCCTCCGCCATCAGGGAGGAGGTACAGGAGCCTGAAGACACACAGTCAGCGATTCAGGAACAGCTTCTTCCCCTCCGCCATCGGGGAGGAGGTACAGGAGCCTAAAGGCACACACTCAGCGATTCAGGAACAGCTTCTTCTCCTCCGCCATCAGGGAGGAGGTACAGGAGCATGAAGACACACAGTGAGCGATTCAGGAACAGGTTCTTCCCCTCCGCCATCAGGGAGGAGGTACAGGAGCCTGCAGGCACACACTCAGCGATTCAGGAACAGGTTCTTCCCCTCCACCATCAGGGAGGAGGTACAGGAGCTTGAAGACACACACTCAGCGATTCAGGAACTGCTTCTTCCCCTCCACCATCGGGGAGGAGGTACAAGAGCCTGAAGACACAGAGTCAGCTATTCAGGAACAGCTTCTTCCCCTCCGCCATCAGGGAGGAGGTACAGGAGCATGAAGACACATAGTGAGCGATTCAGGAACAGGTTCTTCCCCTCTGCCATCAGGGAGGAGGTACAGGAGCCTGAAGACACACACTCAGCGATTCAGGAACAGCTTCTTCCCCTCCGCCACCAGGGAGGAGGTACAGGAGCCTGAAGACACACACTCAGTGATTCAGGAACAGCTTCTTCCCCTCCGCCATCGGGGAGGAGGTACAGGAGCCTGAAGACACACATTCAGCGATTCAGGAACAGCTTCTCCCCCTCCGCCATCAGGGAGGAGGTACAGGAGCCTGAAGACACACACTCAGCGATTCAGGAACAGTTTCTTCCCCTCCGCCATCAGGGAGGAGGTACAGGAGCATGAAGACACACAGTGAGCGATTCAGGAACAGGTTCTTCCCCTCCGCCATCAGGGAGGAGGTACAGGAGCCTGAAGACACACACTCAGCGATTCAGAAACAGCTTCTTCCCCTCTGCCATCAGGGGGGAGGTACAGGAGCCTGAAGACACACAGTCAGCGATTCAGGAACAGCTTCTTCCCCTCCGCCATCAGGGAGGAGGTACAGGAGCCTGAAGACACACATTCAGCGATTCAGGAACAGGTTCTTCCCCTCCGCCATCAGGGAGGAGGTACAGGAGCCTGAAGGCACACACTCAGCGATTCAGGAACAGGTTCTTCCCCTCCACCATCAGGGAGGAGGTACAGGAGCTTGAAGACACACACTCAGCGATTCAGGAACTGCTTCTTCCCCTCCACCATCGGGGAGGAGGTACAAGAGCCTGAAGACACAGAGTCAGCTATTCAGGAACAGCTTCTTCCCCTCCGCCATCAGGGAGGAGGTACAGGAGCATGAAGACACACAGTGAGCGATTCAGGAACAGGTTCTTCCCCTCCGCCATCAGGGAGGAGGTACAGGAGCCTGAAGACACACACTCAGCGATTCAGGAACTGCTTCTTCCCCTCCACCATCGGGGAGGAGGTACAAGAGCCTGAAGACACACACTGAGCGATTCAGGAACAGCTTCTTCCCCTCCGCCATCGGGGAGGAGGTACAGGAGCCTGAAGACACACACTCAGCGATTCAGGAACAGCTTCCTCCCCTCAGCCATCAGGGAGGAGGTACAGGAGCCTGAAGACACAGAGTCCGCTATTCAGGAACAGCTTCTTCCCTCCGCCATCAGGGAGGAGGTACAGGTGCCTGAAGACACAGAGTCAGCTATTCAGGAACAGCTTCTTCCCCTCCGCCATCAGGGAGGAGGTACAGGAGCCTGAAGGCACACACTCAGCGATTCAGGAACACCTTCTTCCCCTCCGCCATCAGGGAGGAGGTACAGGAGCCTGAAGACACACAGTCTGTGATTCAGGAACAGCTTCTTCCCCTCCGCCATCAGGGAGGAGGTACAGGAGCCTGAAGACACACAGTCAGCGATTCAGGAACAGCTTCTTCCCCTCCGCCATCGGGGAGGAGGTACAGGAGCCTGAAGACACACACTCAGCGATTCAGGAACAGCTTCTTCCCCTCCGCCATCAGGGAGGAGGTACAGGAGCCTGAAGACACACACTCAGCGATTCAGGAACAGCTTCTTCCCCTCCGCCATCAGGGAGGAGGTACAGGAGCCTGAAGACACACACTCAGCGATTCAGGAACAGCTTCTTCCGCTCTGCCATCAGGGAGGAGGTACAGGAGCCTGAAGACACACATTCAGAGATTCAGGAACATCTTCTTCCCCTCCGCCATCAGGGAGGAGGTACAGGAGCCTGAAGACACACACTCACTCTCCAGGAACAGCTTCTTCCCCTCTGCCATCAGGGAGGAGGTACAGGAGCCTGAAGACACACACTCACTCTCCAGGAACAGCTTCTTCCCCTCTGCCACCCGATTGTTGAAAGGTCCACGAAACTGCAAACACTGCCTCACAATTTGCTCTCTTTTGGATCTATTTATTTTTTGACCTTTCTCATTGTAGCTCACAGTAACTTTCTGATGTTCTGCGTACTGCTGCAAACGGCAATTTATAGAACATAGAACAGTACAGCACAATACAGGCCCTTCAGCCCACAATGTTGTGCCGACCCTTAAACGCTGCCTCCCTACCTTAAATTCCTCCATATACTTGTCTAGTAGTCTCTTAAATGACATATTATGGCATTGTGTCCTTTTTGAGGACATAATGAGTGCAGTGGATTGAAGGGAACAGGTGGAATTCGTATACTTGGAATTCCAGAAGGCGTTCGATAAGGTGCCGCACGAGAGACTTATAAATAAGTTACGGGTGCATGGAGTCAGAGGAAGTGTACTGGCATGGATAGTGGATTGGTTAACCAATAGAAGACAGAGAGTTGGTATATAAATGGGTGTTTCTCCGGTTGGCAGTCTGTGGTGAGTGGGGTGCCGCAGGGGTCGGTGCTGGGCCTGCAGCCGCTTACCGTTTACATTGATGATTTGGAAGAGGGGACTAAGTGTAGCGTAGCAAAATTTGCTGATGACACTCACTCAGCACTCAGAGGGGAAGAAGTGGATTGTACAGAGGATGTGGAGAGTCTGCAGAGTGATATAGATAGGTTAAGTGAGTGGGCAGATGGAGTACAATTTTGGTAAATGTGAGATCATCCACCTTGGAAGGAGTAATAGAAGAGCAGATTATTATTTAAATGGTGAAAGATTGCAGCATGCTGCTGTGCAGAGGGATATGGGAGTGCTTGTGCATGAATGACAGAAAGTTGGCTTGCAGGTACAACAGGTTATTAAGAAGGCAAATGAAATGTTGGCCTTCATTGCTAGAGGGA
This sequence comes from Hypanus sabinus, assembly GCF_030144855.1. NCBI lineage: Eukaryota > Metazoa > Chordata > Chondrichthyes > Myliobatiformes > Dasyatidae > Hypanus > Hypanus sabinus. Next base: position 435,064 of record NW_026778986.1, read on the forward strand.
CTGAACTCAAGCTCAGGGAGGTTACGCTGCAACTGTACAGGGTTCTGGTGAGGCCGCGTCTGGAGTACCGGGTGCAGATCCGGTCTCCTCACTCGAGGAAGGATAGACTGGCTTTGGAGGCGGTGCAGAGGAGGCTCAACAGGTTGATTCCAGAGATGACGGGGGTTGGACTGTGAGGAGAGATTGAGTCACCTGGGACTGTACTCACTGGAATTCAGGAGGATGAGAGGAGATCTTATAGATGTTACAGAATTATGAAAGGGATAGATAAGACAGAGGCAGGAAAGTTGTTTCCACTGGTTGGTGAGACCAGAACTAGGGGGCATAGCCTCAAGGTTCAGGGGGGGGAGTAGATTTAGGATGGAGATGAGGGGGAACTGTTTTCCCAGAGAGTGGAGAATCTGTGGAATTCGTAGCCCAGGGAAGCAGTTGAGGATTTTTCACTAAATATATTTAAGCTATACTTAGATAGGTTTTCACATAGTAGGGGAATTAAAGTTGATAGGGAAAAGGCAGGTAGATGGAGCTGAGTTTACGGCCAGATCAGCCATGATCTTATTGAAAGGCAGAGCAGGCTCGATGGGCCGAATGGCCGACTCCGGCTCCTGTTTCTTATGTTCCTGTGTTCTGGAATCCTCTCCACCCTTGCAAGCCATCAGACCATCAAAACAAAATACCAACAATGTACAAAAGGCGAATTCAGCAAATAAATAAATTAAAACAAATAAATAAATAACCAAGAGCGTGAATTATATTGTAGAGTCATTGAAAGTGAGTTCCTAGTTTGATGAAGGGACTCAGCCCGAAACGTCGACAGTGCTTCTCCCTATAGATGCTGCCTGGCCTGCTGTGTTCCACCAGCATTTTGTGTGTGTTGCTTGAATTTCCAGCATTTGCAGATTTCCTCGTGTTTGCTCCTAGTTTGTGGAGTCAGTTCAGAGTTGAGTTGAGTGAAGTTATTCACACCAGTTCAGGAGCCTGATGGTTGTTGTGTAGTAACTGTTCCTGAACCTGGTGGTGTGTGTGAAGTTATCCACACCGGTTCAGGAGCCTGATGGTTGTTGTGTAGTAACTGTTCCTGAACCTGGTGGTGTGGGTCTTGAGGCTCCTGTACCTCCTTCCTGATGGTGGAGGGGTAATAACTGTTCCTGAACCTGGTGGTGTGGGTCTTGAGGCTCCTGTACCTCCTTCCTGATGGTGGAGGGGTAATAACTGTTCCTGAACCTGGTGGTGTGGCTCTTGAGGCTCCTGTACCTCCTTCCTGATGGTGGAGGGGTAATAACTGTTCCTGAACCTGGTGGTGTGGGTCCTGAGGCTCCTGTACCTCCTTCCTGATGGTTGAGGGGTAATAACTGTCCCTGAACCTGGTGGTGTGGGTCCTGAGGCTCCTGTACCTCCCTCCTGATGGTTGAGGGGTAATAACTGTCCCTGAACCTGGTGGTGTGGGTCTTGAGGCTCCTGTACCTCCTTCCTGATGGTGGAGGGATAATAACTGTCCCTGAACCTGGTGGTGTGGGTCTTGAGGCTCCTGTACCTCCTTCCTGATGGTTGAGGGGTGATAACTGCCCCTGAACCTGGTGGTGTGGGTCCTGAGGCTCCTGTACCTCCTTCCTGATGGTTGAGAGGTAATAACTGTCCCTGAACCTGGTGGTGTGGGTCCTGAGGCTCCTGTACCTCCCTCCTGATGGTTGAGGGGTAATAACTGTCCCTGAACCTGGTGGTGTGGGTCTTGAGGCTCCTGTACCTCCTTCCTGATGGTGGAGGGATAATAACTGTTCCTGAACCTGGTGGTGTGGGTCTTGAGGCTCCTGTACCTCCTTCCTGATGGTTGAGGGGTGATAACTGTCCCTGAACCTGGTGGTGTGGGTCCTGAGGCTCCTGTACCTCCTTCCTGATGGTTGAGAGGTAATAACTGTCCCTGAACCTGGTGGTGTGGGTCCTGAGGCTCCTGCACCTCCTTCCTGATGGTTGAGGGGTAGTAACTGTTCCTGAAGCTGGTGGTGTGGGTCTTGAGGCTCCTGTACCTCCTTCCTGATGGCTGAGGTGAGAAGCAGGCTCCAGCATTCAGCTCAGGACTGATCTCAATGCTCATACTCGACAGGGGCTCCACTTATTGGGGAAATCGGATTTGCATTGGGCCGAATCCATCAGGACAGTGTGGAAGCTCTCAACCTTCCGAATCCCTCAGCGTAAACACACTTGCAAATACCTCCTCTGTATTCCGGCATCACCATTTGTAGTTTCCATCCTCTGAAAGCTGTTGAGAATTCAGAGAGAGAGAGGAATTTCTAATCACAGATTCCATCTGCATGCACTGGCGTTTGACATACTCATTTTGCAGAATTAGCATACCTGATACGAGCTGCTTGCATCCAGATACGACGCGTCTGATATGTTTATGAACGTTAACTGCTTAATGAAACCGAGAGCTCATCAATTAGACGCGTAGTTCAAACAACTGCTTCCAGCAGGGTCTCGTGAGACTGCCACAGGTACACAGTTCAGCGTTCAAAGTAACTTTATTATCAAAGTGCTGTCCTCATCAGTCACCAAATGCAGTGCTACCCTGAGATTAATTTTCTCGCCGGTATTCACAGCAGAGTCAATGGCCTCGCGTTGAGACGATCCCACTCCCAATCATTCTCGCCTGAAAGTCTCCTTATCCCGCTATTTCACATTCTCATTATTTATCGCTCTTTCCTGAGGCTGTCATAGCCAGGGGGTGGTATTAGGGATAAGCTTCCACTACCTATAAAGTGCTCCCAATGACGTGCATCTCTCACAGCCTCCGACAACCAGGCCCAACTCTCGGCCTTCACCTGTGGCCCAGCTGCTAGGCCCGACGGAACTGTTCCTACTGACGGGAGAAGGGGGCGAAGGCAGAACCAGCTGGGGCTCATCAGCCTTGATTTTAAACCTCTGCTGCCTTGCGCATGAAAGGCTTCGGGGAGTAAACCCCGAGTAGGAAATTCAGAGCCGAGGTCCCTGAGGCGGTTTGATGTTGTCTACAACTTCTCTCTGGCAACCTCTGCGACGACACACCTGCCGAGCTCTCTGTCGATCCTCTGGGATCGATGGCTGCCTACTCATTTACGTTCGTCAAAATGGTTGCCGTGACACGTCTAGTGTGGTGCGCAGTGCCTGTCGCTCTCACTTCCAGCTTCCGCCGCTGGCTCGCCGTCTCGGGGAAAGGGGAGCTGGACGTGTCGGACTCTCCCTGCCGGTACACGGCCTCTCCGACAGCGAGCCTCGTGTAGCGCCTCCTCGCCGGTGACACACACGGAAACTGAACTCCTCCCGGACTCGGGCTGAGCGACAGGGGACGGGGAGGAGGTCCGGCCCCTCCACCCAGGCCCACCGGCGTGCGGACATGCCCCGGTGCTCGTGAACCGGATCCCCCGGCCCCAGTAAATAGCCCCCACCCCCCCCCCAGCCCCGGAGAGAGACGAAGGTCTACGGTGGTTAAACCCAGACGGCGAATCCGGAGTGGAGCCCCCGGTTATGGGTAAATAGCCCCCACACCCCCACTGCCTTGCGGGCAGCCCCGGGGAGAGACGAAGGTCTACGAGGGTTAAACCCGGACGGCGAATCCGGAGTGGATCCCCCGGTTATGGATAAATAGCCCCCACCCCCCACTGCCTTGCGGGCAGCCCCGGGGAGAGACGAAGGTCTACGGGGGTTAAACCCGGACAGCGAATCCGGAGTGGAGCCCCCGGTTATGGGTAAATAGCCCCCACCCCCCCCACCGCCTTGCGGGCAGCCCCGGGGAGAGACGAAGGTCTACGGGGGTTAAACCCGGATGGCAAATCCGGAGTGGAGCCCCCGGTTATGGGTAAATAGCCCCCACCCCCCACCGCCTTGCGGGCAGCCCCGGGGAGAGACGAAGGTCTACGGGGGTTAAACCCGGACAGCAAATCCGGAGTGGAGCCCCCAGTTATGGGTAAATAGCCCCCACCCCCCACCGCCTTGCGGGCAGCCCCGGGGAGAGACGAAGGTCTACGGGGGTTAAACCCGGACAGCAAATCCGGAGTGGAGCCCCCAGTTATGGGTAAATAGCCCCCACCCCCCACCGCCTTGCGGGCAGCCCCGGGGAGAGATGAAGGTCTACGGGGGTTAAACCCGGACAGCGAATCCGGAGTGGAGCCCCCGGTTATGGGTAAATAGCCCCCCCCCACTGCCTTGCGGGCAGCCCCGGGGAGAGACGAAGGTCTACGGGGGTTAAACCCGGACAGCGAATCCGGAGTGGATCCCCCGGTTATGGGTAAATAGCCCCCCCCACTGCCTTGCGGGCAGCCCCGGGGAGAGACGAAGGTCTACGGGGGTTAAACCCGGACGGCGAACCCCGAGTGGAGCCCCCGGTTATGGGTAAATAGCCCCCACCCCCCCACCGCCTTGCGGGCAGCCCCGGGGAGAGATGAAGGTCTACGGGGGTTAAACCCGGACAGCGAATCCGGAGTGGAGCCCCCGGTTATGGGTAAATAGCCCCCCCCACTGCCTTGCGGGCAGCCCCGGGGAGAGACGAAGGTCTACGGGGGTTAAACCCGGACAGCGAATCCGGAGTGGATCCCCCGGTTATGGGTAAATAGCCCCCCCCACTGCCTTGCGGGCAGCCCCGGGGAGAGACGAAGGTCTACGGGGGTTAAACCCGGACGGCGAACCCCGAGTGGAGCCCCCGGTTATGGGTAAATAGCCCCCACCCCCCCACCGCCTTGCGGGCAGCCCCGGGGAGAGATGAAGGTCTACGGGGGTTAAACCCGGACAGCGAATCCGGAGTGGAGCCCCCGGTTATGGGTAAATAGCCCCCCCCACTGCCTTGCGGGCAGCCCCGGGGAGAGACGAAGGTCTACGGGGGTTAAACCCGGACAGCGAATCCGGAGTGGAGCCCCCGGTTATGGGTAAATAGCCCCCACCCCCCCACCGCCTTGCGGGCAGCCCCGGGGAGAGACGAAGGTCTACGGGGGTTAAACCCGGACGGCGAATCCGGAGTGGAGCCCCCGGTTATGGGTAAATAGCCCCCACCCCCCCACCGCCTTGCGGGCAGCCCCGGGGAGAGACGAAGGTCTACGGGGGTTAAACCCGGACGGCGAATCCGGAGCGGAGCACCAGTGGACGTCATTGAACATCCTCCCGGCAGCTCCTGCGGCCGAGCCGGTGACAAACGTATCGCTTCATCAGCTTTCCTTCGGGCTCCACCGGTGAGGCCGAGAGGGGGATCTCGACGACCGGGGCCTCTCAGGATCTCCAGACCTTCCACCCGGGCCTGTGATGATGGTCGTTGTCACCCATCGTCCTTCCAGACAGGCGGATACCAACCGACTTTATATCTGCATTTTGCACAGCTTGTTGTCTTCTGCACTCTGGTTGATCTTTCACTGATCCTGCGAGAGTCACGATGCTATAGATTCACTGGTTTGTGCCTGCGGGAAAACAAATCTCTGGGGTGGATGTGGAGATGTAGATCTGAATTTGAATTTCGGTTTATTGCCGTTTAGAAACCACAACTGCAACGCAGTTTAAAAAAAAATGAGACGACGTTCCTCCAGGACGATATCACAAAAGAGACTACACCGGAAAATCCACATAACGTTTGGCAATCCCCAATCCAGAGTCCGGAGAGGCTGCTGCGTATTAATATCGCGCTACTGTCTTAGCGCGTTCCCCGGAAAGGAGCTCCAAACCCACCGGACAGAACAAGACGACCCAGACACACCGAGTCAGGAGACCAACTCTACCACCCAACAAACCAAAAACTAAAGCTACAAGACCCACACAAAACCACACAGTCACAACAGTGCAAACAATACTATCGTTAAATAGATGTACTTTGATAATAGAATCTACCTTGAAAACTTTGAAAAACTATACGCCAAGCAACAATCTTATAAGAGAAAGCAAACTGTGCAAATACGAAAAGAAAACAAATAATAGTAATATGAATAAATAAATAAATAAGTAAATAAATAGTTCTGAGAACAAGTTGGAGAGCCCTGGGTAGTGAGTCTGTAGGCTGTGTTCAGCGTTGGAGTAAGTGACGTTATCTACACTGGGTCAGGAGCCCTGAGGGTGATATCTGTTCCTAAACCTGGCAGTGAGAGTCCTGAGGCTCCTGGGCCTCCTTCTTGGCGGCAGCAGCGAGAAGCGAGTGTAGCCTGGATGATGGGTGTTCTTAATGATGGTCCGTGGTGACAGGGTGTTCATTAGTCCCACAGCCCGGGGGGGAGAAGCTGTTACTCAGTCTGACAGTCCCCAGTCCTGATGCTCCCCTACCTCCTTCCTGACGGTCGTGGGTCAGAGAGCTTGTGGGACAGGTGGTAGAAGTCCTCAACAGTTCTTTGTCTACAATGCTTTGTAGTGGTGATCTCACTACAGGAAGGAGGTGGGTACCATCGAGAGAGTGCAGAGGAGATTTACAAGGATGTTGCCTGGATCGGGGAGCAAGCCTTACAGAACTATAGAACATTACAGCCCATATCAGTGAGCCGGCATTCACCACTTCATCTGGCAGCTCATTCCACACTCCCACCACTCTCTGCGTGAAGAAGCCCCCCCAATGTTCCCTTTAAACTTTTCCCCCTTCACCCTTAACCCATGACCTCTGGTTTTTCTTCTCCCCAGCCTCAGTGGGAAAAGCCTGCTTGCATTCACTCTGTCTATACCCGTCATAATTTTATACACCTCTATCAAATCTCCCCACATTCTCCTACGCTCCAGGGAATAAAGTCCTAACTTATTTAACCTTTCTCTGTAACTCAGTTTCTCAAGTCCCAGCAATATTCTTGTAAATCTTCTCTGCACTCTTTCAACCTTATTGATATCCTTCCTGTAATTTGTTGACCAAAACTGCACACAATACTCCAAATTCAGCCTCACCAATGTCTTATACAACCTCACCGTAACATTCCAACTCTTATACTCAATACTTTGATTTATAAAGTCCAATGTACCAAAAGCTCTCTTTACAACCCTATCTACTTGTGATGCCACTTTTAGGGAATTTTGTATCTGTATTCCCAGATCCCTCTGTTCTACTGCACTCTTCAGTGCCCTACCATTTACCTTGTATGTTCTACCTTGGTTTGACCTTCCGAAGTGCAATACCTCACACTTGTCTGCGTTAAACTCCATCTGCCATTTTTCTGCCCATTCCTCCAACTGGTCCAGATCCCTCTGCAAGCTTTGAAAACCTTCCTCTTTGTCCACTACACCTCCAATCTTTGTATCATCAGCAAATCTGCTGATCCGATTTACCACATTATCATCCAGCTCATTGACATAGATGACAAATAACAATGGACCCAGCACTGATCCCTGTGGCACACCACTAGTCACAGGCCTCCACTCAGAGTAGCAATCCTCCACTACCATTCCCTAGCTTCTCCCCCTCACCACGCATTGACCCCCACAAAACAACCCCTCCCCTGCAGAAAAAATACTGGCAGAACACTAATAGAACGTCACCCCCCAGCCACCCTCCCCTCACACAACAAAACAGGAAAGGAATGGGTGATGAAAAAAAAGCCACACAGAACATAAGAACCATAATTCTGGAAAAAGTCCACAGCCCTAGACGCAATAGTCCAATCTGTAAACGCAGAACCACGATACCACCCGGCAACGCTCATCAAAAGGGAGGGGCTCCACACGAGGCAGAGGGGCTCAGCGAGCGGTGCGGTGAAAAGCGGCTCGTAGGCAGTGGTCAAAAAGTGGGCAGTCGGCGCTGAAACTCTCTCTCGCCTTCCGTGTTCGCCCCGATGTCTGAATCGTCCTTGATACCTTCATTGGCGACCAGACAGACAGACAGACAGAGATACTTTATTGATCCCGAGGGAAATTGGGTTTCGTTACAGTCGCACCAACCAAGAGTAGTGTGGAAATATAGCAATATAAAACCATAAATAATTAAATAATAATGTTAATCATGCCGAGTGGAAATAAGTCCAGGACCGGCCTATTGGCTCGGGGTGTCTGACACTCCGAGGGAGGAGTTGTAAAGTTTGATGGCCACAGGCAGGAATGACTTCCTATGACGCTCAGTGTTACATCTCGGTGGAACGAGTCTCCGGCTGAATGTACTCCTGTGCCTGACCAGTACCAGCTCGACCGTTTGGGGTGTGGATGGAGAAGGAGAAGCCGTTGTTGGGTCTGGGGGAGGGGGGTGGGGGTTGTGTGTCGCCTCCCAGGATGCCTCGGGGCGGCTGCAGAAGATTCTCGGGGGGGGGAGGGTGAGCAGCCAGCGGTCGTGGCGCACACATGGGGGGGGGGGGTGAGTACAGGGAGTTGGGGAAGGGGATAAGATCAGGCCCTCGAAGGTGGTACCAGGCAGGTACAGGTGAACGAGTGGCTGAGGAACTGGTGTGGGAGGGTCAGGGTTTCTGATCCCTGGATCATTGGGTTCTCATCTGGGGAGGGCGCGACCCGTCCCGAAAGGACCTGGTCCCGAGGGGAGGGTTGCTGGAGCTGTCGGGGGGGGGGGTGGGGGGCGGAAACTGAGTTGGGGAGAGAGGGCGACAGTGCCCAGGGTGGGGTTTGCTGGTTTAACAGGTCAAAGAGACTGTGAGGAAGGTACGGGCGGAAGATCTGGCAGCATTGCAGCTGTCGGACGACGCTTCTCTCGGGTGATGCTACGCCTTAGCTTGGAGACGTCAGACTCCTGATCCTCGATTTGATTTTGAGAGACGGCGGGGTTCATTCGCCCGCTACGATCATCTGATTTGAGGTGATTAATATGGCTTCTTTCCGATCTTTCTTTAATTGGATTTGAGTGGGCGGATTGACGTCTCTTCTTGTGCGATGCATATCTCCCAGGGTGTGCTCCCAGCTGGGCTTTACTTTCGGTGTTTTTCTTTCCGGTTAGTAGGGGTTTCCTTTTTCATTCCTTCTTCTTTCAAAAAAAAAAAAATTCTTAACACTTTATTTTTTCATCTTATTGTTGATGTATTGCTTAGCTTTGTTAATCAGTTATTTGATAATTTAATTAACTGTACATAATGACATATTGACTAATGTGTTCGCCGAACACCTACGCTCGGTCCGCCAGAGAAAGCAGGATCTCCCAGTGGCCACACATTTTAATTCCGCATCCCATTCCCATTTTGATATGTCTATCCATGGCCTCCTCTACTGTCGAGATGAAGCCGCACTCAGGTTGGAGGAACAACACCTTATATACCGGCTGGGTAGCCTCCAACCTGATGGCATGAACATTGACTTCTCTAACTTCCGTTAATGCCCCCCCTCCTCCCCTTCTTACCCCATCTCTGACATATTTAGTTGTTTGCCGTTTCTCCATCTCCCTCTGGTGCTTCCCCCCCAACTTTCTTTCTCCCTAGGCCTCCCGTCCCATGATCCTTTCCCTTCTCCAGCTCTGTATCACTTTTGCCAATCACCTTTCCAGCTCTTAGCTTCACCCCACCCCCTCCGGTCTTCTCCTATCATTTCGCATTTCCCCCTCCCCCCCCCCCACTTCTTTCAAATCTCTTACTATCTTTCCTTTCAGTTAGTCCTGACGAAGGGTCTTGGCCCGAAACGTCGACAGTGCTTCTCCCTGTAGACGCTGCCTAGCCTGCTGTGTTCCACCAGCATTTTGTGTGTGTCGTTGTTTGAATTTCCAGCATCTGCAGATTTCCTCCTGTCTGACTTAATGTATCTTTTTTTTGTGTTGATCTTCAATAATAATTAACCAAAAAAGGTTTTAAAATGTGAATTGCAGTCGTCGGGTTGAAGTGAAGTGTAAAGTGGGGACGAAATCGCAAAGGGTGGTGGGCACAGGGCTGAAGGTGTTATACCCGAATGCATGCGGTGCGGGGAATAAGGAACTTGTGGCCGAGTTAGAGATTGGCTGGTGTGTGACATCGTGGGCATCACCGGGTCGCGGCGGAGGAAAGAATCATTGCGGGGAGCTTAATGTCGAACGGTACACCTGGTATTGAAAGGACAGGCAGGTAGGCAGAGGGAGTGGGGTGGCTCTGTTGGTTCAAAAAAAAAACGAAATCAAATCCTTAGGAAGCGGTGACATAGGAAGCTGCAAGAGTTTAAAAAGCAAACCCTGATAGGAGTTAAATACAAAACCTCCAAACAGTGGCCAGGACGTGGGAGAAAAATTTCAGGGGGAGAAAAGAAAAGACATTTTAAAAGAAAGGCAAAGTTATACTAGTCATGGGGGGGGGGGGCAGCGGTGTCAATATGCGGATCTACAAACCCCATTTCCAGAAAAGTTGGAATATTTTCCAAAATGCAATAAAAACAAATCTGTGTGATATGTTAATTCACATGAACCCTTATTTAACTGACAAAAGTACAAAGAAAAGATTTTCAATAGTTTTACTGACCAACTTAATTGTGTTTTGTAAACATACACAAATTTAGAATCTGATGGCTGCAACACACTCAACAAAAGTTGGGACGGAGTTGAAATAAGATTGAAAAGTGCACAGAATATTCAAGTAACACCGGTTTGGAAGACTCCACATTAAGCAGGCTAATTGGTAGCAGGTGAGGTATCATGACGGGGTATAAAAGTAGCGTCCATCAAAGGCTCAGTCTTTGCAAGCAAGGATGGGTCGTGGCTCACCCCTTTGTGCCAAAATGCGTGAGAGAATTGTTAATCAGTTCAAAAAGAACATTTCCCAACGCAAGATTGCAGAGAATTTAGGTTTTTCAACATCTACAGTACATAATATTGTGAAAAGATTCAGAGAATTCAGAGACATCTCAGTGCATAAAGGGCAAGGTCGGAAACCACTGTTGAATGCGCGTGATCTTCGGGCCCTCAGGCGGCACTTCCCAAGAAACCGTCATGCTACTGTGACAATTATAGCCACCTGGGCTCGGGAGAACTTCGGAAAACCATTGTCACTTAACACAGTCCGTCACTGCATCCAGAAATGCAACTTGAAACTGTATTACGCAAGGAGGAAGCCATACATCAACTCAATGCAGAAACGCTGGCGAGTTCTCTGGGCCTGAGCTCATCTCAGATGGACTGAAAGACTGGAACTGTGTGCTGTGGTCAGATGAGTCCACATTTCAGCCAGTTTTCGGAAAAAACGGGCGTCGAGTTCTCCGTGCCAAAGATGAAAACAACCACCCTGATTGTTGTCAGCGAAAGGTGCAAAAACCAGCATCTGTGATGGTATGGGGGTGCATCAGTGCCCACGGCATGGGTGAGTTGCATGTATGTGAAGGTACCATTGACTCTGAGGCGTATATTAGGATTTTAGAGAGATATATGTTGCCATCAAGGCGACGTCTCTTCCTGGGATGTCCATGCTTATTTCAGCAGGACAATGCCGGACCACGTTCTGCACAGGCTACAACAGCGTGGCTTTGTCGACACAGAGTGTGTGTGCTTGACTGGCCTGCTGCCAGTCCAGATCTATCTCCTATTGAAAATGTATGGCGCATCATGAAGAGAAGAATCAGACAACGGAGACCACGGACTGTTGAGCAGCTGAAGTCTTATATCAAGCAAGAATGGACAAAATTCCCAATTGCAAATCTACTACAATTAGTATCCTCGATTCCAAAACGATTAAAAAGTGTTATTAAAAGGTGATGTAACACAATGGTAAACATGCCTCTGTCCCAACTTTTGTTGAGTGTGTTGCAGCCATCAAATTCTAAATTTGTGTATGTTTACAAAATACAATTAAGTTGGTCAGTGAAACTATTGAAAATCTTTTCTTTGTACTTTTGTCAGTTAAATAAGTTTTGTCAGTTAATTCACGCGAATTAACGTATCACAGATTTTTGTTTTTATTGCATTTTGGAAAACATCCCAACTTTTCTGGAAATGGGGTTTGTATTTGGAAGGTCAGGTTAGTGCTGGATCCCGAGAGAGGGAATTTGTAGAACGCCATCGAGGTGGCTTTTTAGAGCAGCCCACTAGGGGATCAGTTATTCCGGACTGGGTCCGGATTTGATTAGGAAGCTTGAGGCGACGGCTGGTGGTGTGGTTCTAATCCCATAAACAAGTTCGCAGAAGGCACCAGGGTGTTTGGCCTGATCAGAGGGGATGACGAGACGGCCGACAGGGACGAGGTCCGGCACCTGTCTGCTTGGTGTGCTGACAACTACCTGGCTCTTAACACCTAGAAGACCAAGGAGATCATTGTGGCAGGCTAGGAGCCACACTCACGTCCCCGTCTACTTCAACGGAGCTGTAGTGGAGCGTGTATCAGGCTTCAAATTCCTTGGTGTCCACATTTCGGAGGATCTCACCTGGTCCCTGAACTCCTCCATCCCGATCAAAACGGTGCAACGGCGCCTTTATTTCCTGCGGAGCATCAAGAAAGCTCTAACCCCGGCCCAGGGTACTGACGGACTTTCACCGCTGTATCATTGAGAGCACATTCACCAACTGCATCTCAGTGTGGTATCGGACCACAAAGCACGCCAGCGGGTGGTGAAAACTGCCCGGCGGTTTATCGGCACCCAATTGCCCACCGTGGGGAACATCCACCATAAACGCTGCCTGGGCAGGGCGAAAAGCATCATCGAGGATGCATCTCACCCTCACCATGGGCTTATTACTCTCCTCCCAGCCGGCAGGCGCTACAGGAGCCTCCGCTCCCGCACCAGCAGGTACAGGAAGAGCTTCTTCCCTGAGGCTGTGACCCAGCTGAACCTCACATCACAGCACTAAGCAGTATCGCACCCGTATTGTACTGTCTCAGAACTTTTATATTTGTGTGCTGTAGCACTTACTTTTTATTTGCAGTTAATTTGTAAATAACACTATTCTTGGCATTTCTGGTCAGATGCTGACTGCATTTCATTTGGCTTTGTATCCGCACTCGGTGCAATGACAGTGAGGTTGAATCTAATCAGTGAGATCAGCGCCGGGCTCGAGAACGGAGGTTCCCGAGTTCGATCCAGTGACAGACCACTCCCGGATGCGCTCTCCATCCGTGCCGGGCTGATGTCGAGCTCGCAACTCGGCCTCGTAAAAACACACCGCCAACTCCGGTTTAAATTCCCAGGCGGAATATCGCGGAGGATGAAATACCCGACCCCTGAGGAGACGGTGAAACCCCACTGGCCGTCGGAGCTGAAGTCAGTCCGATCAGTATTGCAGTGGAATGAATTACAGAGGTACGAGCGGGGAGCTGGCCGAAGTTGATTGGAACGAGACGCCGGCAGAAAGAGCAGTGGCTGGTTAAAGTTCTTGGGGCAATTTGGAAAGCGGGGTAGGTACATTCCGAAGCTCAAAGTTTTCTAAAGGGAGGGTGAGGGAACAAAGGGAAATCAAAGACAGCATAAAAGCAAAAGAGAGGTTATGCAACAGAGCAAACATGAGTGCAAATTGGGAAGCTTTTAAAAAGCCAACAGAAGGCAAACGTGAAAAAAAAAGCCACAAGGAGAGAAAGGATGAAAAATAAAGGCAAGCTGCCAATAATGTCAAAGAAGATGTCGGAAGTTTTTTTTTCTGATTATATAAAGAATGAAAGAGGGGTGAGTGCATATTGGACTGTTGGAAAATGACGCTGGAGAGACACAGAACCGTGGAACGCTACAGCACGGTACAGGCCCTTCAGCCCTCCACGTTGTGCCGACCCTTATAATCCTTAAAAAAATAGTACTAAACCCACTCTACCCCATAAGCCTCCATTCTTCTTTCATCCATGTGCCTGTCCAAGAGGCTCTTAAATACCCCTAACGTTTTAGCCTCCACCACCATCCCTGGCAAGTCATTCCAGGCACTCACAACCCTCTGTGTAAAAAACTTACCCCTGATGTCCCCCCTAAACTTCCCTCCCTTAATTTTGTACGTATGCCCTCTGGTGGTGGAAACAGGTACTGACTATCCACCCTATCTATGCCTCTCGTAATCTTGTAGACCTCTGTCAAGTCCCCTCTCATTCTTCTACGCTCCAAAGAGAAAAGTCCCAGCTCTGCTAACCTTGCCTCATAAGACTTGTTCTCCAAACCAGGCAACATCCTGGTAAATCTCCTCTGCACCCTCTCCATAGCTTCCTCATCCTTCCTCTTGTGAGGTGACCAGAATTGAACACAATACTCTAAGTGCGGTCTCACCAGAGATTTATACAGTTGCAACATGACCTCTCTACTCTTGAACTCAATCCCCGTTAATGAAGCCTAGCATCCCATAGGTCTTCTTAACTACCCTATCAACCTGTGCAGCGACCTTGAGGGATGTATGGATTTGAACCCCAAAGTCCCTCTGTTCATCCACACTCTTAAGTAACTGACCATTAATCCTGTACTCAGTCTTCTGGTTTGTCCTTCCAAAATGCCTCACCTCACACTTGTCCAGATTGAACTCCATCTGCCATTTCTCTGCCCAGTTCTGCACCCTGTCTATATCCTCCTGTCTGTAACCTTTGACCACCTGCAGCTCCATCCACAACTCCTCCAATTTAAATGGGGGACAAAGACATGGCAGGTGAACGAAATAAGTATTTTGACTCAGTCTGCATTGTGGAAGACACGACAAGTATGCTAGAGATGTGAGGGTATCGGGGAGGGGGGTGGAACTGAGTGCACTTGTCATTACTAAGGAGAAGGTGCTGACGGGTCTAAAGGTAGATGATCCACCTGGACCAGATGGACTTCCCAGGGTTCTGGAAGAAATAGCTGACGAGATTGTGAAGGCATTTGTAACGGCCTTTCAAGAATCACCAAATTCTCGGCTGATTCACAAGGGCTGGAAAACTGCAAATGTCACTCCGCTCTTTAAGAAGGGAGAGAGGCAGAAGGAAGGAAATTATAGACCAGTTAGCCTGACCTCCGTGGCTGGGTAGACGTTGGAGATGACTATTAAGGATGAGGTCTCAGGGGACTTGGAGGCACATGATACAATAGGTTACAGTCTGCTAGGGTTCCTCAAGGGAAAATCGTGCCTGATAAATCTTGTCAGATTTCTTTGAGAACATAACAAGCAGGAGAATCAGTGGATATTGTTGTTTACTTGGATTTTCAGAATAGACAAGGGGCCACACATGAGGCTTCTCAACAAGAAAAGAGCCCATACTATTACAGGATAAATATTAGTGTATTGCCCTAAGGCATTTGTTTAGTTTATTATATTTTTGCTTTAGTAATTCATATGTAATCATTTTCTAGTTAAAGTTACGGTTGTTGAAAGTAAATTCGTTGTCTGTGATGTATTGCGGTGTGCGATGATGTCACACCCGGTTTTGCCGCATCTTGTGGGTAAATACCGGTTTGGAGAAACGGGAAGGCAGGGACCTGTGTGTGCAGGATCAGCGCGAGAAAAGTTTTCATTCTATGCACTAAGAAACATCATCGAGGCAACGCCGTAAGTTCATGAGATAATCGATATGTTGTAGAAATGTTAACGCTGATTCTGTTAAAAGTAATGACGGTTGATAAAGTTTATGTTCTTTGTTATTGAAAGTGTTACCGGATAGTTTGTGTTGAAGTATTTAAAGTTAGTTGATGGCGTAGGTAGATTCTGACTGTATGTTGTACTTTAATGTAATATAGTTTTTTGTAGTTTTATTTTTACAAGTATTTATGATGTAAATGTGATGCCAAGAAGGAAAGAAATACTGTATATATTTTGTATTGTTTTATCAACAGTTTTCACCATGCGTTAATGTGGAAGAGTGAACAGTAAACGGTTAATCTTACTGGGACTGCGCCTCATTGACTCCGGTTTATACTTGGTGTTTAGTTCAGAGTTTTTACACCTGTGTGAGAACGCTACAATTAGCATGGATAGATGATTATCTGATTGGCAGGAGGCGAGCTATAGGAAAAAAGGGTCTTTTCAGGTGACTAGTGGTGTCCCGCAGGAGTCCGTATTGGAGGTGCTTCTTCGGATGATGGAATCGGTGCTTCTGTGGGCAAGTTTGCCGAAAATGCAAGGACAGGTGGAGGGGCAGATAGGGCTGAGGAAGCAGGGAGTCAGAATAAGGACTTGGGCAGAGTGGGAGAACGGGAAAAGAAAGACAGATGGACTATAGTGTAGGGAAGTGTGTGTCCATGCACTTTTTTTACTCAAAAGGAATAAAAGAATAGACTGTTATCTGAACGGGTAGAAAATCTAAAATCAGAGGTACAATGGGACTTGGAAGACCTCGTGCAGGATTTCCTGGAGGCTAATTTGCAGGTCGATTTGGCGGTGAGGAAGGGAAATGCGATGTTGACATTTTGAGAGGGTTAGGATGTGGGAGCAAGGATATAATGCTGAGACTTCATAAGGCATTTTTGCCAGAGTACAACGCTCCCTCGGTCGACATCTCCCAGATAGCTAACGAAAATAGACCTCTCTTTGCTTCTTTTATGCCTGCTTTTCAGCTTAAGCGTGTTTCTGGGACTGTTAGAGCCTGGGATTCACGGCCCGGAGATGACCCAGCCCTTTACCATCTCCGAGAAGACCCCAGGAAGCGAGTGTGTACTCAGAAACTTCCAGCTGGTGCCTGACTCCATTTTCCCACTTAAAGCGCCCACTATCATGTTACCAGTGCTATCATGTTTGCTGTTGTGTGCTGGGGCAGCAGGCTGAGGGTAGCAGACACCCACAGAATCAACAAACTCATTCGTAAGGCCAGTGATGTTGTGGGGGTGGAACTGGACTCTCTGACGGTGGTGTCTGAAAAGAGGATGCTGTCCAAGTTGCATGCCATCTAGGACAACGACTCCCACCCACTCCATAATGTACCGGTTAGGCACAGGAGTACATTCAGCCAGAGACTCATTCCACCGAGATGTAACACTGAGCGTCATAGGAAGTCATTCCTGCCTGTGGCCATCAAACTTTACAACTCCTCCCTCGGAGTGTCAGACACCCTGAGCCAATAGGCCGGTCCTGGACTTAATTCCACTGGGTATGATTAACATTATTATTTAATTATTTATGGTTTTATATTGCTATATTTCCACACTACTCTTGGTTGGTGCGACTGTAACGAAACCCAATTTCCCTCGGGATCAATAAAGTATCTCTGTCTGTCTGTCTGTCTAATCGCCAACGAAGGTATCAAGGACGATTCAGACATCGGGGCGAACACGGAAGGCGAGAGAGAGTTTCAGCGCCGACTGCCCACTTTTTGACCACTGCCTACGAGCCGCTTTTCACCGCACCGCTCGCTGAGCCCCTCTGCCTCGTGTGGAGCCCCTCCCTTTTGATGAGCGTTGCCGGGTGGTATCGTGGTTCTGCGTTTACAGATTCGACTATTGCGTCTAGGGCTGTGGACTTTTTCCAGAATTATGGTTCTTATGTTCTGTGTGTTTTTATTTTCATCACCCATTCCTTTCCTGTTTTGTTGTGTGAGGGGAGGGTGGCTGGGGGGTGACGTTCTATTAGTGTTCTGCCAGTATTTTTTCTGCAGGGGAGGGGTTGTTTTGTGGGGGTCAATGCGTGGTGAGGGGGAGAAGCTAGGGAATGGCAGTGGAGGATTGCTACTCTGAGTGGAGGCCTGTGACTAGTGGTGTGCCACAGGGATCAGTG
>NW_026778986.1:457500-507500 GCF_030144855.1 Hypanus sabinus
ATTCCACAGATCCACAACTCTCTGGGTGAAAAAGTTTTTCCTCAACTCCGTTCTAAATGGCCTACCCCTTGTTCTTAAACTGTGGCCTCTAGTTCTGGACTCCCCCAACATCGGGAACATGTTTCCTGCCTCTAGCGTGTCCAATCCCTTAATAATCTTATGTCTCAATCAGATCCCCTCTCATCCTTCTAAATTCCAGTGTATACAAGCCCAGTCGCTCCAATCTTTCGACATACGACAGTCCCGCCATCCCGGGAATTAACCCCGCGAACCTACACTGCACTCCCTCAATAACACGAATGTCCTTCCTCAAATTTGGAGACCGAAACTGCACACAATACTCCAGGTGTGGTCTCACCAGGGCCCCGTACCGCTGCAGAAGGACCTCTTTTACTCCTGTACTCAATTCCTATAGATGCTGCCTGGCCTGCTGTGTTCCACCAGCATATTGTGTGTGTTGTTGTTTGAATTTCCAGTGTCTGCAGATTTCCCCGTGTTTGCTCAATACTCCAGGTGTGGTCTCACCAGGGTCCGTACCGCTGCAGAAGGACCTCTTTGCTCCTTCGTGGACTCCCCGTTGTCGCCAACGCAGAGGCAGTCACAGCTGGGGCCCGTGTGGGTGCCCCTCGGGTCTGGAGCAAGTGGCAGGAGCCGATGGGGAGAACTGTTGAGGGTGGGGGCTAGTTCTGCCAGTCGGAGATACTTTCCTACATCGAGAAGGAAGGCTGCACAGCAGAGCTAACCCACCTCACAAGGTAAATCTCCGAAAGACTGGTGGACGGTTTGCTTCCTCGTCTATCGACACCTCAGATGTAATTACAATTCTGTTGCCCGACGATAAGGATAAGCACGGTTGAAGCCGTTAATTTATACGAAACCCATACAGGCTATTAGACGCAATTAACCACTGAAGCTAATGCACATTTCTCAGAGTAATGTTGTTTGAAAATCAGACAGAATCACATGAGACCGCACTTAAATTGTCAGAATAAACCATTAGCAAAATTGCAAGCACTTAGGTAATGGATGTTGCACTCATCGTTGCTGAGTAAATATTAGATCACGATGTCAGCTGTCATAACTCCTTACGCAGGTTACTGTCGCCAGCTTTGAATGGGCAACCGGTTCTTCAGTCTGCTCCGGAGGGAGCTGCGCTACGTGGGAGCGACCTGCTGTGCGGCAGCCATGGCGGGAGGGAGACCAGACAACCAAATGACCCACAAGCCGAGAGTAGCACGCAGACCTCGCTTTCACTTTTAGCGAGGTGAGCGGATGTGACTTGAGGGCGTCATAACGTATGCCATTCACAAACTTCTACGTCTGGATGATTTATTTAAATGTAACATCCGGCTCTATCAACCCACGTTCGTCAAGGGGAAACCGCCGTCTGCCCGCCAGACTGCGTCTCACGTTTGCGTAGACGCTGTGTGTGCACCCCGGTACAACCCCGCAACGTGAAATATCAGACAGTACACAATAGTGCATTTAAACAATTACGCTTTATGAATTTTACTCTGACTGCGGGGCTAGTAGAGAAACTAAAATATAAAATGAAAAGGCGCCAAGAATAGAGATCACACAGTCCGTGCACACGTTGGAGTTCACACAGCATCCTCAGTCCACCATTCGATTTCCTCCCAACTCCACGACCCTCGGGCTGGGGCCAAGCATGGCGGCTGACCAGAGCGCTTACCGCACGTCCTCCCTCTTCGCCTCTCCTCGCAGAACTTCCCGCGCATCAACCCCGGTTCCCACACGTACAGGTAGAGGAACAACACTCCCGTTGGTTAGTCCACCCGTTGTCAGCAGTTGGAACCCAAACATTTCAGCTGCAGAGAACATTGGTTAACATTACGGAGAAGCCATTTTATTATTAGCAGTTAATAGTTAACATTTAACCACGTAACAATTACAGCATGGAAACAGACCATCTCGGCCCTTCTAGTCCGTGTTGAATGCTTACTCTCACCTAGTCCCACTGACCCGCACTCAGCCCGTTACCCTCCATTCCTTTCCTGTCCATATACCTATCCAATTTTACTTTAAGTGACAATACCGAGCCTGCCTCTACCACTTCTACTGGAAGCTCGTTCCACACAGCTACCACTCTCCGAGTAAAGAAGTACCACTAAACTTTTGTCCCCTAACTCTCAACTCATGTCCTCTTGTTTGAATCTCCCCTACTCTCAATGGAAAAAGCCTATCCACGTCAACTCTATCTATCCCCCTCGTAATTTTAAATACCTCTATCAAGTCCCCCCTCAACCTTCTATGCTCCAAAGAATAAAGACCTAACTTGTTCAGCCTTTCTCTGTAACTTAGGTGCTGAAACCCAGGTAACATTCTAGTAAATCTCCTCTGTACAAAGAATAAAGATCTAACTTGTTTAACCTTTCTCTGTAACTTAGGTGCTGAAACCCATGTAACATTCTAGTAAACACAAGGCTGATATCTACTATAAATTTACAGACTCTCACAGCTACCTGGACTATTCCTCTTCCCACCCTGTCTCTTGCAAAAAGGCTATCCCCTTCTCACAATTCCTCCATCTCTGCCACATCTGCTCTCAGGATGAGGCTTTTCATTCCAGGACGAAGGAGATGTCTTCCTTTTTTAAACAAAGGGGCTTCCCTTCGTCCACCATCAACTCTGCTCTCAAACGCATCTCTCCCATTTCCCGCACATCTGCCCTCACCCCATCCACCCGCCACCCCACTCGGGATAGGGTTCCCCTTGTCCTCACCTACCACCCCACCAGCCTCCAGGTCCAACGTATAATTCTCCATAACTTCCGCCACCTCCAGCGGGATCCCACTACCAAACACATTTTTCCCTCCCCCCCCTTCTGCTTTTCGCAGGGACTCCCTTGTCCACTCATCCCCCCCCCATCCCTCCCCACCGATCTCCCTCCTGGAACTTATCCTTGTAAACGGAACAAGTGCTACACCTGCCCTTACACTTCCTCCCTCACCACCATTCAGGGCCCCAGACAGTCCTTCCAGGTGAGGCGACACTTCACCTGTGAGTCGGCTGGTGTGGTATACTGCGTCCGGTGCTCCCAGTGCGGCCTACAATATATTGGTGAGACCTGACGCAGACTGGGAGACCGTTTCGTGGAACACCTACGCTCGGTCCGCCAGAGAAAGCAGGATCTCCCAGTGGCCACACATTTTAATTCCACATCCCATTCCCATTCTGATATGTCTATCCACGGCCTCCTCTACTGTCGAGATGAAGCCGCACTCAGGTTGGAGGAACAACACCTTATATACCGGCTGGGTAGCCTCCAACCTGATGGCATGAACATTGACTTCTCTAACTTCTGTTCATGCCCCTCCTCCCCTTCTTACCCCATCCCTGACATATATAGATGTTTGTTTTTTTCTCTCTCTCTGCCCATCACTCTGCCTGTTCTCCATCTCCCTCTGGTGCTCCCCCTCTCCCCCTTTCTTTCTCCTGAGGCCTCCCGTCCCATGATCCTTTCCCTTCTCCAGCTGTGTATCACTTTCGCCAATCACCTCTCCAGCTCTTAGCTTCATCCCACCCCCTCCGGTCTTCTCCTATCATTTCGCATTTCCCCCTCCCCCCTCTACTTTCAAATCTCTTACTATCTTTCCTTTCGTTTAGTCCTGACGAAGGGTCTCGGCCCGAAACGTCGACAGCGCTTCTCCCTACAGATGCTGCCTACCCTGCTGTGTTCCACCAGCATTTTGTGTGAGTTGTTGTTAACATTCTAGTAAATCTCCTCTGTACTCTCTCTACTGGCATCTTTCCTATAATTCGGTGACCAGAACTGTACACAATACTCCAAATTCGGCCTCACCAATGCCTTGTACAATTTTAACATACAGTTAATATTACAGAGAACTCTACATAAACAAAGAACACTTAATCAAATAATATATTTCCAAGATTACTCAAATATTACCAATATATTAAATGCACAACACTGTTCCCTGATTAGCTGAAAACTTAATATTGAGTACTCTTGCCCACACAGCACCAGAATATGTTCAAGGTTCCGAAGTTTTTAATCAAAGTTCATGCAGTATACGTTGACCTCTCAAAGTCCAAGCCTACGTCCCCTGTACGGTGAGTGGAAACGGGTAAGGCCTGGGTGAAGCCGTTTAGGCTGATCCCCTGTACGGTGAGTGGAAACGGGTAAGGCCTGGGTGAAGCCGTTTAGGCTGATCCCCTGTACGGTGAGTGGAAACGGGTAAGGCCTGGGTGAAGCCGTTTAGGCTGATCCCCTGTACGGTGAGTGGAAACGGGTAAGGCCTGGGTGAAGCCGTTTAGGCTGATCCCCTGTACGGTGAGTGGAAACGGGTAAGGCCTGGGTGAAGCCGTTTAGGCTGATCCCCTGTACGGTGAGTGCATTGAGCGCGGAAAAATCGATGAACTCCAAACGCAGCATCGACACTGTGGACGACGGAGACGGGAGACAGCCTATAAATCAATAAATTAGAGAGAGTGCAGAGACGATTTACTAGGATTTTTTCCTGGGTTTCAGCACTTAAGTTACAGAGAAAGGTTGAACAAGTTAGGTCTCTATTCGTTGGAGCGTAGAAGGTTGAGGGGGGATTTGATCGAGGTATTTAAAATTTTGAGAGGGATAGATAGAGTTGACGTGAACAGGCTGTTTCCGTTGAGAGTAGGGGAGATTCAAACGAGAGGACACGATTTGAGAGTTAGGGGGCAGAAGTTTAAGGGAAACACGAGGGGGTATTTCTTTACTCAGAGAGTGATAGCTGTGTGGAATGAGCTTCCTGTAGAAGTAGTAGAGGCCAGTTCAGTTGTGTCATTTAAGGTAAAATTGGATAGGTATATGGACAGGAAAGGAGTGGAGGGTTATGGGCTGAGTGCTGGTCGGTGGGACTAGGTGAGAGTAAGCGTTCAACACGGACTAGAAGGGCCGAGATGGTCTGTTTCCATGCTGTGATTGTTATATGTTATGTTATGTTATGTTATATATATATTATATGCCCCGACTGGGAGCTACAGGTCTGAGAAGAACAAGAAGACGTGTATGTCACCACATACAGCCCTCAGGAATGCACTGCCTGAATCAGTGGTGGAGGCAGATACACCAGTGAAGTTTAAGAAACTATTAGACAGGTATATGGAGGAACTTAGGGTGGGGGGGTTTATATTGGAGGCAGGGTTTGAGGGTTGGCACCAACATTGTGGGCCGAAGGACCTGTACTGTGCTGTACAGTACGCTGTACGCTGTGCTGTTCTCTACGCAGTAAATACAAAGAGCCAATGGAAAGTCCTAATGAAGGGTCCCGGCCCGAAACATTGACTGATTACTGTTTTTCATCGATGCTGCCTGGCCTGCTGAGTTCCTCCAGCAGTGTCTGTGAGTGTGAGTGTGTTGCTCTGGATTTCCAGCCTCTGCAGATTTCCCAGTGTTTGAGAACCAGAGAAAGACTAGACCCAACAAGATGGCCAAATTAACCCGCGTGCAGAAGAGGAAACTGCGCAGAGACGCGTCCGTTCATACTTCTGCCGGCCACCTGTGTGAGGCGGGAGCCCGTGGCGCGCTTGTGGGCCCACTGCGCGATCCGGCACGCTTGCTGTCTCTGAGGGAATCCGGCGCTGTTGAGACCCGAGACCTAGCGGCGGAGCGGGAACCCCCCCCCCCCCCCGCGCGATTGGCGCCAATTACCCACCAGCTCGCGGACGAAAGCATCGAGAAAGACTGAAATCAACGTGGACGAGAGCAGAAGGTGGGCGAGCGGGCGTTCAGCGCCGTCTGCCCGCGTTTGACCAGTCTCCTTCTCCCTCTCGCCCGCTGCTGCCGGACTCTTGGGCCTTGGACAGGTTTCAATCGGCGCGGTTTGCAGATTGGACTCGCTTTTAGACGACTCTGCCACACGCGTGTTTCTAGTTTCCAGTTACTCCTTTTTTAAAAAATTGCTATCCTGCGTGATTTTGATCTCGAGAAGACCGGCTCAGCGGCCTGCAGCCAACGCAGAACTCAAGTGCTAAACTGAACTTTCTGAGACTATTTCAAAGACTCTTGTGGTCTAATGTTTCAACGGTCTGACCGCTATTCGCTCGTTATCGCCATTTGCGCGTCCTTTTCTTTTTGCGCTTAGGGTGCTTGATGTCTTCTTTCAGCGGGTTCTGCGACATTTCTTCATTTTGTGGCTGTCAGGTCACTTTTATTGTCATTTCGACCATAACTGCTGGTACAGTACACAGTAAAAACAAGACAACGTTTTTCAGGACCATGGTGTTACATGACACAGTAAAAAAACTAAACTGAACTACCTAAAAAAAAACACAGAGAACGCTACACTAAACTACAGACCTACCCAGGACTGCATAAAGTGCACGAAACGGTGCAGGCATTACAATAAATAATAAACAGGACAATAGGGCAGTAAGGTGTCAGTCCAGGCTCTGGGTATTGAGGAGTCTGATAGCCTGGGGGAAGAAACTGTTACATAGTCCGGTCGTGACAGCCCGAATGCCCAGATGGCAGGAGGGAGAAGAGTTTGTATGAGAGGTGCGTGGGGTCCTTTATAATGCTGTTTGCCTTGGGGGTGCAACATGTGGTGTAAATGTCTGTGATGGCGGGAAGAGAGACCCAGATGATCTTCTCAGCTGACCTCACTATCCGCTGCAGGCTCTTGCGATCTGAGATGGTGCAGTTCCCGAACCAGGCAGTGATGCAGCTGCTCAGGATGCTCTCGATACAACCCCTGTAGAATGTGATGAGGATGGGGGGTGGGAGATGGACTCTCCTCAGCCTTCGCAGAAAGTAGAGACGCTGCTGGGCTTTCTTTGCTGTGGAGCCGGTGTTGAGGGACCAGGGGAGATTCTCCGCCAAGTGTCTGCACAGCGGTAATGACGCCAGTCGTTACCATCGACAATTACAATCTAGAAGTGGTCCACGAGTTCACATACTTGGATCGACCATGAGCGACACTCTCTCCCTCGATGCTGAAATCAATAGACGTATCGGCAAAGCAGCATTGATCCTTGCTCGACTCTCCTCGCGGGTTCTGGGAGAATCCGAAACGCGCTACGAAGACCAAGACTGCCGTGTAGAATGCATGCGTTATCAGCACCCTCCTGCATGGTAGCGAGACTTGGACCATCTACTCGAAACAGGAGAGGAAACTCAGAGTAGTTTTCCCCTGCGCAGCCTTCGCCGCATCCTCGACATCAGCGGGAGAGACAAAGTCCCAAACTCTGAGGCTCTCTCCCACAATGTTCACGTTTTTAAGACAACGCAGACTGGGCTGGCTGGGCCACGTCTGTCGTATGAAGGATGGCAGACTGCCAAAGGACATCCTCTGTGGCGAACTAGCAACAGGCAAGAGGAAAGTTGGTAGAACCCAGCTTCACTTCGAGGACCTCTGCAAACGCGACATGAAAGCAAAAATCAACACAGAGTGCCGGGAGGATACGGCAGATGACGGCAACAAATGACGAGGTATTCTTCACTAACCCCTAGCGATCCTGAGTCAGTTTGAGGAGCGGAGAGCTAAACGGAGAGCGCAGCGGACAACAATTCCACAACGCCGGGCACATGCAGCAACTGTGGTAGAGCCTGCCGTTCCAGGATCTGCCTCAATAGCCACAGTCGACGCTGCTCGACAAACCAGCGACTACCAGAGGCGCAGTACCCGTGGTCGGCCACAGTCAGTCGAGCAGGAAGACCAATCTCAGGGTTGAGTACTGCTTGTGTACTTCGAATCTTTTTATTTTATTTTTTGTGTGTTCTACGTCTCCAAATATAAAACTAATCGACGCGACAACAAGGGAGCCCAGGAGATGCATGCAAACTTAGTTTTCACTTTTAGCGAGGTGCGCAGATGGGACTTGATGACGTGATGACGTATGCCATTTACGTACTTTTACATGTGTATTACCGAAATATTAAATGCTCAACACTTCTCCCTGTTTATATATAAACTCCAAATCAATATAGAATGCACCTCAACTCTATACATAGTATATAATAGACAATAGACAATAGGGGCAGGAGTAGGCCATTCGGCCCTTCTAGCCAGCACCGCCATTCAATGTGATCATGGCTGATCATCCTGCCCTCTCCCCATATCCCTTGACTCCGCTATCTTTAAGAGCTCTATTGAACTCTTTCTACATTATATGACTTACTACTTTACTTTATTGTCACCACACAATTGATACTCGAGCGTACAATCATCACAGCGATATTTGATTCTGCGCTTTGTGCTCCCTGAAGTACAAATCCAAGTAAATATAATAAAAAAAATAAATTATATATTGTAATTGGAAAATAGGAAAGGGGAAAGTAAGGTAGTGCAAGTCAGGTCCGGATATTTGGAAGGTACGGCCCAGATCCGGGTCGGGATCCGTTCAGCAGTCTTATCACAGTTGGAAAGAAGCTGTTCCCAAATCTGGCCGTACGAGTCTTCAAGTTCCTGAACCTTCTCCCAGAGGGAAGAGGGACAAAAAGTGTGTTGGCTGGGTGGGTCATGTCCTTGATTATCCTGGCAGCCCTGCTCCGACAGCGTGCGGTGTAAAGTGAGTCCAAGGATGGAAGATTGGTTTGTGTGATGTGCTGGGCCGTGTTCACGAACTTCTGCAGCTTCTTCCGGTCTTGGACGGGACAACTTCCATACCAGGTTGTGATGCACCCTGGAAGAATGATTTCTACGGTGCACCTATAAAAATTAGTGAGAGTTTTAGGGGACAGGCCAAATCTCTTCAGCTTTCTCAGGAAGTAAAGGCGCTGGTGGGCCTTCTTGGCAGTGGGCTCTGCTTGGTTAGACCAAGTCAGGTCATTTGTGATATTCTCCCCCAGGAACAACTAGAGATTTGGAGATGTAGAACATACAAAAAGGAAAATTAAAAAAATGTCATCAACAGTATCGTAAATTTCAGGGCTGGAGATTTAATCGCTGTGGAAATGTTTTACTATTGTGGGATAAAGTTGGTCCTGATGGGTGGGGGGTGGTAGGGTTAACTCTGCTTGGCAGGGGGCATCTCATGGCCGTGACACTATCTCAGGTTCTGGGGCTCCCCTCGTGGTGGCCTTGGGAGTTGACTCTGAGAGACTGTGGTACTTTGCCTCTCAGTTTCAGATGGTACAACGGCTCTCAGTCCCCAACAAAATGTGACCCTCCCTATCAAGGGCAAGTTCAGCCCGGAGCTTGTAAACACTGGGATTGGGGGTGGACGCGGGTGGTATCTGGGATCTCTGGTGCACATTCCAGCCACTTTGAGATGTCATGTGTACCTGAGACAGTGTGGATTTTTTTTTTCTTGTTTTCCTTTGCAATAGGGAGAACACGTCAAGGGAAGTGTCCTATTTTGTAGATATCTCCTTTCCCAAGGGTCAATGGGGTAATCCAACAGCATTCCCATCATTAGATGCCCTCCTGAATTTGACGCCCTCCGAGAAAGGGAGCCCAGCTCCCTGTTGGAGCTACTGCCGGTGGTGAGGCACCTTTCTGTGGACTGAAAATGGATGCCAGTGGTCAATGATCAGTAAGCCCTCTCCCATACAAGTACTGGTTGAAACACTTTACCACCCCAAACCAGACTGCAGGTTGGGAACCCCTGGTTTAAAACTTCATCATCACCACTGTTTTTGTCATGGTAACTGCAAACAATAAAGTTGTTTGAAAGAGAAACAAGGGAGCCCAAGGAGTGTAGCACGTAGATATGACCTGGTGCCTTGATAACGTATGCCATTCACCTACTCTTACATATACCCTATAATGAATCATGTAAACTGCAAAAAATGCTTATTCAAGCAATATATTTACAATATTAATCAATATTATGAAATATTAAATACACCACAATAATAATAATAAAAAGAAAGTTCGCATTTCATAGAAACATAGAAAACCTACACAATGCAGGCCCTTCAGCCCACAAAGTTGTGCCGAACATGTCCTTACCTCAGTAATTACCAGGTTTACCTATAGCCCTCTATTTTACTAAGCTCCATGTACCTATCTAAAAGTTTATTAAAAGACCCTATCGTATCCGCCTCCACCACCGTCACCGGCAGCCCATTCCACACACTCACCACTCTCTGAGTGAAAAACCTACCCCTGACATCCCCTCTGTACCTACTCCCCAGCACCTTAAACCTGTGCCCTCTCGTGCTAGCCATTTCAGCCCCGGGAAAAAGCCTCTGACGACCCACACGATCAATGCCTCTCATCATCTTGTACACCTCTATCAGGCCACCTCTCATCCTCCATCGCTCAAAGTAAATCTATTGTCAAAATACGTATACGTCGCCATACACAACCCCGAGATCCATTTTCTTGCGGGCACGCTCAACCGATCCGTTGAACAATAGCCGCGACAGAATCAGCGAAAGAGCGCTGATCAACTTGTGTGTCCGTTCAGAAGGAGAAATAAGCGATAAATATCGAGAAGAAGAAGAAGCATCGTTGAAAGTGAGCCCACAGTTTGTGGGAGCAGTTCCGTGTTGGAGTGAACGACTTCCTCCGGTTTGAGGGATGATATCTGTTCCTGAGGCCTGGTGGTGGATCACAGATCGGCCCCGACGACCACCCGGGGGGGGGGGGGGAGCTCACAAGTAGCCATCCCTCTGAGTTAAAGTTAAACTCTGTTCCACCCCCCCCCCCCCACCGAGCCTGATAGGCTCATCAGGCCGGTGTTTATGCCAGTTTCCGTGACGTGAAGCGACTGAGACTGAGACTACCCCCGCCCCGCCCCGATAGGATGCCAGTCTATCACGAGGTTAACCCCCAGTGTTTTGCCAGTACCCGTTTTCAGCCGGGCGGACCGTGTGTGTGGTGTGTGGATAAGTGCTCCGCTCAAGGACACAACACACCGCCTCGGCCGGGGCTCGAACCCATGACCTTCGGATCGCCAGTCCGACACCCTAACCACCGGGCCGCGCGCCTCCAATGAACTGGCAGGGGCTGAGGCGTTTCATCCCACTGTGCAACGTCACCGTGAAAGTAAACTTCACCAGACGCTGGTTCTTAGACCCGTCACTTGCAGCTGGACTCCAGTCTCGACTCAAGAAGCCTCTATCTCCAGAGACAGGGCGCCTCCCAGGCAGAGAGCTCCCCGTTGTCCTTTTCATCGGGCCTGGTCCCCCCGCGACTGCATCCTTGGCTTCCTGATCAGCAAGTCAGCAAGGATCGCTGGTCACACCTCCACCACAATTATTCTCAGCACTTGCTGCCCCACTAGGTTGTGTGTTCAGTCACTGATTTAGAATCAGAATCGGATTTGTTATCACCGGCACGTGACGTGAAATTTGTTAACTTAGCAGCAGCAGTTCAATGCAACAGGTAATCTAGCAGAGAGAGAGAGAGAGACAGAGAGAGAAAAAAATAATAATAAATAAATAAAATATAACATAATAATAAATAAACACATAAATCAATTGCATATATTGAATAGATTTTTAAAAACTGTGCAAACAAACAGAAGTACTGTATATTTAAAAAAAAAGTGAGGTAGGGTTCTTGGGTTCAATGTCCATTCAGAAATCGGATGGCGGAGGGGAAGAAGCTGTTCCTGAATCGCTGAGTGTGTGTCTTCAGGCTCCTGTACCTCCTCCCTGATGGCGGAGGGGAAGAAGCTGTTCCTGAATCGCTGAGTGTGTGTCTTCAGGCTCCTGTACCTCCTCCCTGATGGCGGAGGGGAAGAAGCTGTTCCTGAATCGCTGAGTGTGTGTCTTCAGGCTCCTGTACCTCCTCCCTGATGGTGGAGGGGAAGAAGCTGTTCCTGAATCGCTGAGTGTGTATCTTCAGGCTCCTGTACCTCCTCCCTGATGGCAGAGGGGAAGAAGCTGTTCCTGAATCGCTGAGCGTGTATCTTCAGGCTCCTGTACCTCCTCCCTGATGGCAGAGGGGAAGAAGCTGTTCCTGAATCGCTGAGCGTGTATCTTCAGGCTCCTGTACCTCCTCCCTGATGGCGGAGGGGAAGAAGCTGTTCCTGACTCACTGAGTGTGTGTCTTCAGGCTCCTGTACCTCCTCCCTGATGGCAGAGGGGAAGAAGCTGTTCCTGAATCGTTGAGTGTTTGTCTTCAGGCTCCTGTACCTCCTCCCTGATGGCGGAGGGGAAGAAGCTGTTCCTGAATCGCTGAGTGTGTGTCTTCAGGCTCCTGTACCTCCTCCCTGATGGCAGAGGGGAAGAAGCTGTTCCTGAATCGTTGAGTGTTTGTCTTCAGGCTCCTGTACCTCCTCCCTGATGGCGGAGGGGAAGAAGCTGTTCCTGAATCGCTGAGTGTGTGTCTTCAGGCTCCTGTACCTCCTCCCTGATGGCGGAGGGGAAGAAGCTGTTCCTGAATCGCTGAGTGTTTGTCTTCAGGCTCCTGTACCTCCTCCCTGATGGCGGAGGGGAAGAAGCTGTTCCTGACTCACTGAGTGTGTGTCTTCAGGCTCCTGTACCTCCTCCCTGATGGCGGAGGGGAAGAAGCTGTTCCAGAATCGCTGTGTGTGTGTCTTCAGGCTCCTGTACCTCCTCCCTGATGGCGGAGGGGAAGAAGGTGTTCCTGAATTGCTGAGTGTGTATCTTCAGGCTCCTGTACCTCCTCCCTGATGGCGGAGGGGAAGAAGCTGTTCCTGACTCACTGAGTGTGTGTCTTCAGGCTCCTGTACCTCCTCCCTGATTGTCACAGTGAGAAAAGAGCATGCCCTGGGTTCTGGAGGTCCTTAATGATGGACGCTGCCTTTCCGTTGTGACTCGCGACCGTCGTGGCCGGATTCCGAACTAACCCCGTCGACAAGTGGGCAGATGACACCACCGTAGCGGGCCAGATCTCAAATAACCATCAGGAGAGTTCAGCAAAGGCCTCCAGTGCCTCAGGAGGCTTGAGGAATTCTACGCCCTGCCCGTGGAGTCCCTCCGGGTCTTACCGAAGCACGGCAGTTCGGCACAGCAACTGCTCCGCGTGTGGCCACTGGAAACCACAGGAACGCCCCCCCCCCCCAACCCATCCACGCTTCTCGCGGCCTCATCATAAACAAAGACCCCACCCACCCCAGACCATCCCCCTTCTCCGCTCTCCCACCGGGCAGAAGATGCGGAAAGCCCGAAAGCAACCAAGGGCAGTATCTGCCCCACTCTTTTCGGACCCTTGAACAGACCCTTTGGTGTGATAAGTCGGACTCTCGGCCTCGTGGCCTTCCTCGTCGTGATCTTACCGTTAGCCGGCACTGCAGTTTCTTGGTACATTTACACTTTATTGTTTTACCTTGATCTGTGTTCTGGGTAACCATTCAATCTGTAGAAACAGTCGACGTGGACTTTGACTGGAGAAAAGAAGGTAGCTGGCGTTGCCGGGCAGGTTAGCGCAAGGGTATTTATTCAACGAATCAAATAACACTGGGCAACAGAGAACTCGCTTCCTGAAAACTTCTGGGTGTGACTTTGGGCCGCTGATCATGACTGTCACTATGAAGTTTCCCTGTCTGAAACAGCCCGTTTTTGTTACTTCAATTCATAATTCCAGTCAGTAAAAATGTTGCCCACCGCGTAGGCTGAGAAGTGTTCTCTCTTGTCCAGCCACGCCTGGGCCTGCTTAGTTAGGGCGGCTGCTACAAGGCAGGACGGGTATGAAAGCACCGTGCACGCATCGTTCTATGCTTTGTGCTTGCTCGCGTATCGGTCTGCGACCACGTTGATGCGCGTGCTCTGTGCGCGCACAGCGCATCATGTGTGCTCGCATACGTAATAAATTCATTGTATTTTCAGGACTTGGCCAAGAACTGACAGACGAAGAGCTGATGCAGTTGCAAGAGGAAAGGATAACAATCGAAACCGAACGCAGTAGAATCTGAAGTCATGCAGGAACTGAACGTGAAGCAACTGCGTGAGATTTTTGCTGCGATTGACAGACAGATAGGCATACTTTATTGATCTCGATGGTAACTGGGTTTCATTACAGTCGCACCAACCAAGAATAGTGATGAAATATAGCAATATAAAACCATAAATAATTAAATAATAATAAGTTAATCATTCCAAGTGGAAATGAGTCCAGGACCAGCCTATTGGCTCGGGGTGTCTGACACTCCAAGGGAGGAGTTGTAAAGTTTGATGGCCACAGGCAGGAATGACTTCCTATGACGCTCAGTGTTACATCTCGGTGGAATGAGTCTTTGGCTGAACGTACTTCTGTGCCTGACCAGTACATTATGGAGTGGGTGGGAGACATTGTCCAAGATGGCATGCAACTTGGACAGCATCCTCTTTTCAGACACCACCTTCTGCAATGATTGCAGAAGAGTATGACTTTAATCTTGAAAGGGTACCTAGGTTTAGGGCAGGTTTGCAGGATGGTTTGAGTGCTTGCAAAGAACTGTTTGATAGGAAAATGCGCGAGGCTAAGCAGTCAAGCGTACTGTCGTCTTTCAAGCCTTCCACATCAGCCACAGCAGACGACGAAACTCGACCTTCGACATCGAGGCGGGCAGACACAGAAGAAGGTGGCCGGCCTGCCCTGATGGAAACAGACGACGATGAGATGACACCCCAGTCTCCCACCACCCAACCTCCGACGACTCAGCCTGACACACCATCATCAGTGTGCTCACTGTCTTCCCGATTCCGGTGAGTGAAACCACACTGGGCGTACGTTATTTCTACTTTATATAGGCTGTGTATTTTTGTGTGTTATTTTGTAGCTTCATAGCTTTAAGGTTGCTGGAGAGAGGGCTTCTGCCGGGAGCGTTTGCGTGAGATTTTCACCGCGGTGGACAGTGCTGCAGTGGTTGCAGAAAAGTATTTCTACTTCATATAGGCTGTGAATTTATCAGATCATTCCTGCCTTTACGATACGTTGGTGTTATTTTAGGTTTTATGTGTGACTTGGCTTGATTTAGTAGGTTGTTTGTTGGGTCTGCGAACGCTCACAAGTTTTTCCCATGCAGATGAATGATAATTGCCTCTTCACTTTACGTCATTCCGGCTTACGAACCGTTTCATAGGAACGCTCTACATTCGGATAGCGGGGGAAACCTGTATTCGCGGCAGCGGACTGTCTGGCCAATGCCGCCAATCGCTGTCTCAAAGGCGCAGCGTGACTCCTCTGATCAGGGAAGCCAGGGAGACCAAGACAGAGCCTGCGCTCCTCACGTCTGCTGCGCGCCATTCACTGTCGGACTTTCAGCTTGGCTCCGAGTTCCTGGGTGTCAGGATCTCTGAGGATCCAACCTGGTCCCAACATATCAATGTAGTCTTAAAGAAGGCAAGACAGTGGCTGTACTTTATTAGGAGTCTGAAGAGATTTGGCATGTCAACAAATACACTCAAAAACTTCTATAGTTGTACTGTGGAGAGCATTCTGACAGGCTGCATCACTGTCTGGTATGGAGGGGCTACTGCACAGGACTGAAAGAAGCTGCAGAGGGTTGTAAATCTAGTCAGCTCCATCTTGGGCACTAGCCTACTAAGTACCCAGGACATCTTCAGGGAGCGGTGTCTCAGAAAGGCAGCGTCCATTATTAAGGACCCCCAGCATCCAGGGCATGCCCTTTTCTCACTGTTACCATCAGGGAGGAGGTACAGGAGCCTGAAGACACACACTCAGCGATTCAGGAACAGCTTCTTCCCCTCTGCCATCAGGGAGGAGGTTCAGGAGCCTGAAGGCACACACTCAGCGATTCAGGAACAGCTTCTTCCCCTCCGCCATCAGGGAGGAGGTACAGGAGCCTGAAGGCACACACTCAGCGATTCAGGAACAGCTTCTTCCCTCCGCCATCAGGGAGGAGGTACAGGAGCCTGAAGACACACACTCAGCGATTCAGGAACAGCTTCTTCCTCTCCGCCTTCAGGGAGGAGGTACAGGAGCCTGAAGACACACACTCAGCGATTCAGGAACAGCTTCTTCCCTCCGCCATCAGGGAGGAGGTACAGGAGCCTGAAGACACACACTCAGCGATTCAGGAACAGCTTCTTCCCCTCCGCCATCAGGGAGGAGGTACAGGAGCCTGAAGACACACACTCAGCGATTCAGGAACAGCTTCTTCCCTCCGCCATCAGGGAGGAGGTACAGGAGCCTGAAGACACACACTCAGCGATTCAGGAACAGCTTCTTCCCTCCGCCATCAGGGAGGAGGTAC
This sequence comes from Hypanus sabinus, assembly GCF_030144855.1. NCBI lineage: Eukaryota > Metazoa > Chordata > Chondrichthyes > Myliobatiformes > Dasyatidae > Hypanus > Hypanus sabinus. Next base: position 473,572 of record NW_026778986.1, read on the forward strand.
AGGAGCCTGAAGACACACACTCAGCGATTCAGGAACAGCTTCTTCCCCTCCGCCATCAGGGAGGAGGTACAGGAGCCTGAAGACACACACTCAGTGATTCAGTAACAGCTTCTTCCCCTCCGCCATCAGGGAGGAGGTACAGGAGCCTGAAGACACACACAACGATTCAGGAACAGCTTCTTCCCCTCTGCCATCGGGGAGGAGGCACAGGAGCCTGAAGACACACACTCAGCGATTCAGGAACAGCTTCTTCCCCTCCGCCATCAGGGAAGAGGTACAGGAGACTGAAGACACACACTCAGCGATTCAGGAACAGCTTCTTCCCCTCCGCCATCCGGTTCCTAAATGGACATTGAACCCTTGGACATTACCTTACTTTTTTAATATATATCATTTCTGTTTTTGCACGATTTTTAATCTATTCAATATACATTTATAGAACATTGAACATGGAACAATACAGCACAGTACAGGCCCTTCGGCCCATAATGTTGTGCTGACCCTTAAACCCTGCCTCCCATATAAACCCCCACCTTAAATTCCTCCATATACCTGTCTAGTAGTCTCTTAAACTTCACTGGTGTATCTGCCTCCACCACTGACTCAGGCCGTGCATTCCACACACCGACCACTCTCTGAGTGAAAAACCTTCCTCTAATATCCCCCTTGAACTTCCCTCCCCTCACCTTAACACCATGTCCTCTTGTACTGAGCAGTGGTGCCCTGGGGAAAAGACGCTGGCTGTCCACTCTGTCTATTCCTCTTTTCCAAGGCCTTCTCATGCCCCCTTCTTGCTCTCCTCAACCCCTTCTTAAGCTCCTTTCTTGTTACCCTATATTCCTCAATAAACCCATCTGATCCTTGCTTCCTAAACCTCATGTATGTTGCCTTCTTCCACCTGACTAGATTCTCCACCTCACTTGTCACCCATGGTCCCTTCACCCTACCATTCTTTATCTCCCTCACGGGGACAAATTTATCCCTAACATCCTGCAAGAGATCCCTAAACATCAATCACATCTCCATAGTACATTTCCCTGCAAAAACATCATCCCAATTCACACCCACAGGTTCTAGCCTTATGATTTCCCCTTCCCCAATTAAAAATGTTCCTGTACTCTCTGATTCTATCCTTTTCTATGATAATACTAAAGGCCAGGGAGCGGTGATCACTGTCCCCCAGATGCTCACCCACTGACAGATCTGTGACCTGACCCGGTTCGTTACCTAATACTAGATCTAGTATGGCATTCCCCCTAGTCAGCCTGTCAACATACTGTGACAGGAATCCATCCTGGACACACTTAACAAACTCTGCCCCAAATTTATTTTATTATGATTATTTTATTTTGTCTTTTCTCTATAGGTGTCGCATTGAACTGCTGCTGCTAAGTTAACAAATTTCACCCCACCTGCCGGTGATAATAAAGCCGATTATGATTGTGAGGTACTTTCAAAAAAAGTCAGCAAACAAACCCTCTGGTGTCTCCGTAAGTCTGGGGAAGATGATCTCTGGCCCTGCCAAACCTATGAGATTGAAACAGCTCTCCCAGTCCAGACCCCCGGTTTGAGTGGACGCTGTGTAACTTGCTGCCCTGTGCCAAGAAATAACGGGCAGCACTCTGCATATGATCGAAAGATTATATTTATGACTCTTAATTTGACTAAAGGGTTCGTATAGATAAGAACAAAAAAAAAAGACAAGGGCCCATTTTTAATGAAACAGTCAAATGCGCACGAGTCGGAACTCGCGGTTTCTCCATCGTCGACGATCCTCTCGTCCCAGGCATCGTCGAATCACGGTCCCGCACCGGGCCGAATCCAATGGCCTCTTCTCTCTTGTGGCTTCCCTCTTCACCTCCTTTCGAATGAAGCCCCACCTTAGTGCCCCTCACCAGGGAAGCCTCCCCTCAATTCGACCGTCCTCACACACTTCCCTCATCCCTCATCTTCAGCAGTAACCCAAACAGGCTGAAAGCAGAGCAGCTGCTCTGACAGAACCGCCAAAATGAAAGCCCGACGGCATAACAGGAAAAGTATGAACACACAAGAAAGAATACTGCCAATATTTACAAAGAGGGGCAAGATCTACCTAGAAAAACAGAACAAAACTTTGTGCTTTGTCCAGCGTGAGCTCAAGCTCACTCTCTACCAACTGAGAGTGAACTGCCCCATTTTCTAGACACCAGGGCAAACCATCTTCAATTACCCATACAGGGTTCACTGAAGTCTGCAGATGCATTAGAGTACAATGCACCCACAAAGTACTTCCCATCAATTTACGAAACAAACGGAACTATCTACGGTAGCGTAGCGATTAGCACAATGGTGTACGGTACCGGAGACCTGGGTTCAATTCCCACCGCTGCCTGTAAGGAGTTTCTACATTCTACACCGTTACTGCGTGTGTTTCTTCCCGGTGATCTGGTTTCCGCCCACGTTCCAATGACCTACTGGTTGGTAGGTTAATTGATCATTGTGAATTGTCCCGTGATTAGGCTAGGGTTAAATCGGGAGGGGCTCAATAAATAAATATAATGCAATGTACAGACAACACTTACACACTTACACATCTCCATTAATGACGAGATGCCTCCGGGGAAGGAAACGTGAAGCCACACCCTTAAGGAACCATGAGTAGAGTATTCCGGGGGGAAGACATTGAGGTGTGCACACTCAGCACAACCACAATAGAGTGACAAGATGGTGTTAATGTTTGTTTGTGTGCGAGTGTGCGTGTGTGTGTGTGTGTGTGTGTTTGTGTTAATGCATAAGTGGACGGAGAGTGCTTTTCACTAAATCTTGGTACATGTGACAATAATAAGCCGAGACCAATTGACAACTGATCGTTGAGGGGTAATAACTGTTCCTGAACCTGGTGGTGTGGGTCCTGAGGCTCCTGTACCTCCTTCCTGATGGTTGAGGGGTAATAACTGTTCCTGAACCTGGTGGTGTGGGTCCTGAGGCTCCTGTAACCCCTTTCTGATGGTTGAGGGGTAATAACTGTTTCTGAACCTGGTGGTGTGGGTCCTGAGGCTCCTGTACCTCCTTCCTGATGTTTGAGGGGGTAATAACTGTTCCTGAACCTGGTGGTGTGGGTCCTGAGGCTCCTGTAACCCCTTTCTGATGGTTGAGGGGTAATAACAGTTTCTGAACCTGGTGGTGTGGGTCCTGAGGCTCCTGTACCTCCTTCCTGATGGTTCAGGGGTAATAACTGTCCCTGAACCTGGTGGTGTGGGTCCTGAGGCTCCTGTACCTCCTTCCTGATGGTTGAGGGGTAAAATCTGTCCCTGAACCTGGTGGTACGGGTCCTGAGGCTCCGGTAACTCCTTCCTGATGGTTCAGGGGTAATAACTGTCCCTGAACCTGGTGGTGTGGGTCCTGAGGCTCCTGTACCTCCTTCCTGATGGTTGAGTGGTGATAACTGTTCCTGAACCTGGTGGTGTGGGTCCTGAGGCTCCTGTACCTCCTTCCTGATGGTTGAAGGGTGATAACTGTCCCTGAACCTGGTGGTGTGGGTCCTGAGGCTCCTGTACCTCCTTCCTGATGGTTGAAGGGTGATAACCGTCCCTGAACCTGGTGGTGTGGGTCCTGAGGCTCCTGTACCTCCTTCCTGATGGAGGCAGCGAGAAGAGAGCCTGAGCGGTGGGGGTCCCTGATGATGGATGATGCTCTCCCATAACAACACTTCACATGGATGTGCTCAATGGTACGGAGGGCTTTCACCCGTGACGCGCTGTGCCGAATCCATTGCTTTTTGCAGGGTTTTCTATTCTAAAGGCTGATTTATAATCCTGATCGGCAGCCTTCACAAGTGGCCTGGGCCGTTGTGAGCATTTACACCTGTGCGTTGCGGCGACACGCCAGCTGGTGGCGGGGTTTCTAACGGCGACTGAGCACATCACGTTGGAGTTGGAGCCAATAAATGCTGAACAAGGGTGACTTTTATTAAAATTACGGTAACGCAGACAAGAGAGAAGACGTCGGAGGAGACGGCGTGTGCGACCGTCGAACGGTTTGAGGCAGAGGGAGGGTGAATTTCCCGCGCTGGTCCCGGCCACCGAGGGACACGGACGAGGAAATGCCTTTCCAACGTTTTCGGACGACGGCTGGTAGACCTGGCGAGTTGGTTCATGGCCTCCGACCGTTTGTTTCACGTCAGCGTACGCGCAGTAGGCCTGCAGGCAGGAGGAAATGCGATGATCGCAGTGGCTGCAGCCTGCGTCTCCGGGACGTGCAGTTACGTTTCTGGGGAGGTGCGGGTAAGTCTCTGGCATAGGGAAGGGCGCAGGGTACAGTGTAGGTTACGTGGCTATGCCGTACCTACGGCGTTCGTTTGACGCAGGAGTATAAATCAGCCTTAAGGCATTGATATTTCCATTGCAGGCTCTGATGCAGCCAGTCAATACACTCTCCACTACCCATCAATAGAAGTTTGTCAAATATTTAGATGTCCTACCGAACCTTGGCGGACTTCTAAGGACGTGGAGGCGCTGCCTTGTGACATTTATAATTCCACTTGTGTGCTTCTGTTTATAACTCCCCTTACATGCTAGGCCTGGAACAGTTCCTCCGAAATAATGGTTGGCACCCGTCTGGAAGGGCGATGGGCGATGATCATCATCACTGGCCTGGGCGGAAGGTACGGAGATCCTGAGAGGCCCGGGAAATAAGGTCGAGGAACTTAAAGCTGCAGGCCCTCCTCACCTCTGATCCTCGAAGGAGTGCTGGCTGTGTTTCCCACCTTCCTGAAGTCAGTTGTCAGCTCCTTGGTCTAGTTTGCATTGGGGCAGTACCCGGGTTACGAACAAGTTCCGTTCCTGAGTCCGTCTTTAAGTCAGATTTGTACTTAAGTTGGAACAGGTACACCCGGAATTATTCAGCATCGGTTAGTCACACGTTTGTCTTAGTATATAGCAGGGGTCGGCAACCTTTACCACTGAAAGAGCCATTTGGACCCGTTTCCCACAGAAAAGAAAACACTGGGAGCCACAAAGCCCGTTTGACATTTAAAATGAAATAACACTGCATACAACTTTTTTTTTTTGCCTTTATGCTATGTATAAACACACTATAATGTGTTGCATTTATGAAATCGATGAACTCCTGCAGAGAAAACGAAATTACATTTCTGCATGCAACAAAAACATTTTGAACTCCGAAAAAAAGACGTTGGGTTGAAGGTTACTTTTAAGTAAAATACTCAATCTATTTGAGTCCTTCTTGTATTTATGAAAAACGCCAAACTTAAATTGTCCGCCAGCAGCAAACGAAAAATAACGTCAGCCAGCTGTCAACCTGAAAAATAAAAGGACTATTTCACTGAACAATGAAAAAATATGAATATACGTAAAGTAACAGGCAATTAAAATATTTATCATACTTGGTTAATGGGATTTCTGCTCCTGGACCTCAGCGCACAGCGTCTGCACATCAGGGCTGTATGACGTCACCTTCATCTTTACACAGGATCGCAAGCTGTCATCTGTGAGGCATGCGCGATGTTTGTTTTTAATAAAGTTCATGTTGGAGAACACCTGCTCACATACATATGTGGATCCAAAGATCGACAGGACTCCAAGCGCATACTTATTAATGCTTACATAAATGTCGGGGATAGCATTCCATTTTTCGAACACAAGTTTGTTCGGTTATAGGAGGTTTTTAATATCACTCCATTTGTGATTCTGAGCAAGAACGGCCTTCTGACGGGCAATATCTTCAAGGTCTGCTGTCAAGCGTCTAAACTTGGACACCCATATGTCTTTGTCAGCTATGTCGGCCAGTTCCATCTCAAGATCAGGTTGACTCACACCTGCCAATGCAGTCGTATTCAGTAGGGATGGATCGATGCATAGGGGAGTGACCGGGAAGGATAATGTGTTTTTTACCTATCTGAACTCACAGAAGCATTTCCCAAACAATGTTTGCATTGCGATGATTGCAGAATGTAATACTCCGAATTTATCATGTTGTGAGCTTGTTTGATCTCTCTCAAATTGGGGAAGTGAGACAATGTGCCTTTCTGTAAATCTCTGGCAAGCACTGTCAACTTGCGCTCGAATGCCAAAATATCCTCCAACATGTGCAGGGCTGTGCGTCCTTTCCCCTGAAGAGCTGTGTTCAGCGTGTTCATGTGCGCAGTCATGTCTACCATGAAGTGTAGCTTTTCCAGCCACTCTGGCTGTTCCAGCTCAGGAAAGGTGAGCCCTTTGCTGCCCAGGAAAGTTTTCACTTCTTTCAGACATGCGACAAAGCGTTTCAGCACCTCCCCTCTGGACAGCCACTGGACTTTGCAGGAGATCAGAATATGTGCTTTCCAGCTCGTCCAGTAACAAACGGAATTGACGGTGATTTAAACTTTTTGCCATTATTTTATTGACAATCTGAATGACAACATCCATTACTTCTGTGCATTCCGAAGGAAATGTTTGAGTGCACAGTTCCTCTTGGTGCAAGATGCAGTGAAAAGTCAGCCACTTTCTGTCCAGCGACTTCTGCAGTAAAGCCACAAATCCCTTGTGCGCTCCTGTCATACTTGGTGCCCCATCAGTACCTACTGACACCAGGTGGGTGGTCTTTATTCCTTTGGCTCTTAAACAATTCAAGACAGCCTCACAGATGTCCTCCCCCCGTGTTTGGCCTTTTAGAGGTATCAACTCAATCATTTCTTCCTGTGGCCCGGCAGAGTTTACATACCGGCAGAACAGCGCTATATGTTCAATATCACCTTTGTCTTTAGACTCGTCACAAGCAATCGAGGAGGCCACAGCTGAATTGATGTCTTTAATTTGCTGTCTTGAGATGTCTTCTGCCATTTTTATGGTTCTGTCTTTGACAGTCTTTGCAGAGAGGGACATATCCCTGATTTTCTGCACAATTTCACTCCTGTTTTTAAAGTCCGTGAATAGATGTTCTGAAATCTTAATGAAAGATTCTTTTATATATTCACCATCTGTAAACTGCTTCCCGTGCCTGACTATTTCCTGTGCGGCAACAAAACTAGCATATGTAGTTGATTTTCCAGACTTCATCCATTTCTGGAAATGATTTTTGCTCAGATCAACCTTCCGCATCAGTTCCGAAACGGCTTTTTTTCTCTCATCTCTATCCGGATATTTTTGAGCAAAGGCTGCATGTTTATGCTGGAAATGTCTTGCGACTTTTGACTTTTTGTTGTTTGCTAGTTTCTCATTGCATATTAAGCACACTGGTAAACCAGTCTCGTCAGCAGTGAAAGCAAATGAATCTGCCCACGTATCATTAAACGTTCTGTTTTCTTCAGTCACTTTTCTTTTTTAGAATTCTCCATAGTTGGATCGAAAAATTAAAGAAATCGCGCGCTGGCGGGTGTCAGGCATTGGCAGTGGTGACGTATATTAATAGCGACAAAAAACATGTTTTATTTAGATTGTACAAGATCACCATAATCTTCAAATTTAGAATTACATTTCAAAAACTAGCAAACTAACATAAAATACATTTTAATTAAATACTCGTCATTTATTTCCCAAAGCCACGGGGAGCCGCAGCACAGAGATGAAAGAGACGCATGCGGCTCCGGAGCCGCGGGTTGCCGACCCCTGGAGTATATATTTTACCTTTCTGTGCATATAAAACACTTAAGAAACATATGTATTCCAATAATTAAACCACTGCGTTGCTTTGTAATAATTGTAGCTTTCATCGGGGCAGGGCCTTTCACATGCTGCGATATTCTCACTTTATCCTATAAAATTGTTCCGATCGTTGACCGACTGTAGTCTAACGCTTTTCCAATGACCGATGGCATTTCACCTCTTTCCGATCGCTTTATTATTTCCACTTTAATTTCAATCACGATTGTTTTCCGTCAACGCGACAGAAAACCGCAGATTCAGCAGCTGCCATGGGTCATGAGCTCCCCCTGGTCCTAAAGTCCACCTGCACTGAGACAGGTTAAATGGGAGAAGTGGGGGAGGGGGGGTGGTGTTGTCTGGAAAAGAGGGGGATCAGAGTGAATCTTGCTAAGAAATATTTAAGTCAAATACAAAGTTACCCACTCAACACAGTGTCAACGGCAACGACTTAAAACGGCAGACGGCATCACGATCGGACTTAAAATTGTGGACGGTGTCACGATCCAACTTAAAATGGTGGACAGTGTCACGATCCGACTTAAAATGGCGGACGGTGTCATGATCTGACTTAAAATGGCGGACAGCGTTCTTCTCCCTCCGTTTGTAAGTACGAGTCGTTCATAAGTCAGAAGTTCATAATTCGGGGGACTGCCTGTATTTCGGAGGGACTTCAGCTGATTGGGACAGCTGCTATATTGGGCCAAGCTGCACTGGTCTCGACGTGCCCCCAGATAACTGGAATCCACTGTCGTTCGGGATTCGCTGAATGGGGAGCAGCGAGGAACTTTGCCGCGGTCTTCGACGCAGCCGTGGTCGGCACGGGCCATTCTCTCCCGTGGAACCACCACTTCTCAGGTACCTGGGTTAAAATAAAGATTGGCTTTGCGTGTCCCATGTCCTTCGGAACATTAGAGCGCACAGAGAAGGGAAAACAGGAGAGATTCTGCAGATGCTGGAAATCCAGAGCAACACACACACACACACACACACACACACACACACACACACACACACACACACACACACACACACACACTCACACACACACACACACACACACACACACACACACACACACACACACACACACACAATGCTGAAGGAACTCAGCAGGTCAGGCAGCGTCTATGGAGAGGAATAAACACAAGAGATTCTGCAGATGCTGGAAATCCAGAGCAACACACACACACACACACACACACACACACACACACACACACACACACACACACACACACACACTCACACACTCACACACACTCACACACACTCACACACACTCACACACTCACACACACACTCACACACTCACACATACACACACACACACACAGACACACACACACACACGCACACACACACACACACACACACACACACACACACACAGACACACAGACACACTCACACACAGACACACACACACAAAATGCTGGAGGAACTCAGCAGGTCAGGAAACGAATGAGCAGTCGATGTTCCAGTCCAACGAAACGCATCGCTTGCATCAAAGGACCAGTACAGCCCGAGGGTGGCCTGGGGGCCGCAAACGTGGGCATGTGTCCGGCCCCGACATGGCACGCCCCCCCCCCAGTCAATGATTGCCGGTCACGTAGAACGATTGCACTAACCGCCACAGTGCCCACGGCGCCCCGGGACCCCAGCGGAAGCGGTCGTGGGGCTCTGAGCGGGGACGGCTCCCTGGGGACCTGTGAGGCTTGGTAGTGAGGGCAGAGGGAACGTCAGGGCTCGGTTTCTAATCTCCCCTGTAGCCTTCCGTCAGGAGTGCTTTTTCGGAATCAGAGCAGCGCCCGAGGGGGGTCTCCCTGATGGCCTGATGGTGCACAGAAGGCCTCGGAGAAGGGAAAACACGGGGGTGTACCCAACCGGTCGGTGCAAGTGCGAAGTCGGTGCGCCGGCGGCTACCCTCCCTGGGAAGGCTTGGCGCCTCGCCGGACAAATCTCGCGGGTTTCCCCAGGCGGACCGCGGAGAGCTCTCTGGCCGGAACGGCCGCACTGGATCGGGGGGGAAAAGCAGCGGAAACCCGCAAGGAATTAGAGTTGCTGACATCAAAAAAGGCGGCAGCTGTCTTTAAAGGATCCCCGTCACTCGGGATGTGCCCCCTTCTTATCACTGCCGTCAGGGAGGGGGTACAGGAGCCCGGAGCCCGAAGGACAAATGTATTTAACTTTGTCGGAACAGCTCCTTCCCCCTCCACCAACAGATTTCCGACCGGTCCATTGAATCAAGACCACTGCCTCACTCATTTTTGTTTTCTTTTTCTACTAGTTATTTACTCATACATAATTTACTTATTTAATAGGTTCCAATAGGTACATTTAATGCCAGAGAAATGTGTACAATACACATCCTGAAATTCTCTTTTTTTGCAAACATCCACGAGAACAGAGGGAAAAAAGGGTGAATGACAGTTTAACGTTAGAACCCCCAAATGACCCCCAATGCACAAGCAGAGCAAAGCAACATCCCCCCCCACCCCATCAGCAAAAAAGAAGCATCCGCGCATTCCCCCCCCCCCCCCCCACCACCGAGCACTCAAGCGAGCAGCATTAAAGACAGGACTCGCGGTACCCCAAAGACGACTCGTTCACCCAGTAATTCGACACTCTCTCTCTCTCTCCCTAACAAGGGGACAGAGGTGTCCCCGTTTCACAGCGAGAGGGGAGACGTAACAAGCGACTCGCTGATTTACGGTGATAAATTTCCGTTGTGTCGCTTTCTCTGAGCTCCGTGCGCGGAGAGTCAGCACCAGAAAGGCTCACGTCTCTGGACACACAAAACCCCCGGCGTCTAACCCACTGCTCCCGATGTTCCGTGTTCTCCCCCAGTCAGGGGAACCGGCCTCAAATCCGCCCGTCCGCAGAGCCACGGAATTCCAGCACCCTGAAGGCGCGCCTGTCTTCTGGGCCGCGTCCTGGCCATATTTATTTATCTAGCTTCCTCTCCTTACTCTAATCCGGCATCTATCTTGCGATTGGACTGTCCTGCAGCCGCAAAAAAAAAAAGCATCCGATTTTGTAGCGCACGCCAGTGATAACAAAACTGATTGTGAATTCTGATTGGGCGCCGATTGGTCCAGGGGGATGCTGAGGGGGACGGATTCCAGGTGAGAAATGGTGCGTTGAAGCATATTCCCTCACTGGTTCTACGGTCCGCCCTTCTCTCCTGCCAGGTTCCGTCACCTTTAGCGGTTTGGCACCTCCGACCATCAACCCCCCCCCCCCCCACACCCCCTGCCCCTCCCAGTCTCTGTCACCGTTCCAGCACAAATGCCCCCCATCCTACCTGTCAGAAGCTCCTCACCTGGATCCACCTGTTCAGGTAAATCACCCTCCACCTCCTCATATTACCTACCTCCCCTCCATGGTCTTGGCTACGAGACCAGAAGCCATACAGGAGCAGGATAGTCCGTGAGCCAGGACCCCAAATTTGGGCTACTGGTACCATCTGGGTGGGGGTGGGGGGGGGGGTAAATCTTATAGTGATTTTTGGCAGGGAGTACAGCTTTCGGTGCTAGAAAATACGTGACAGTATTGCAGTGGTGGGAGCTCTCTGTGCGTTATCCCATTCACAACACCGCAGAGGCTCAGAGGAAACGTGCCACCTCCACTTCCACTGCAGCACCTACCCTCACGTGTCCCACATGTGGGCGAGCATTCGGGGCCCGGATTGGCCTCACCCATCACCTCCAGACCCACAGTCACAAACCCTCCACCTGACAGAAGCTGCGGTCGTCTCCGACTCCGAAGGACGAGCGACAACAACAACATTACCCATGCCAAAGCACTCTTCCCAAAACCGTACACAACGCAGATTAAAGCATTCTACTTCAAACTGATGGTCCCCTCTTCTCATTGACACTCTGTCTTTGGAAACTGGTGGGAACATACGAGGGGCGGTTGATGAGGTTCGCGGCGTAAGGGAGGAGTCAATTTTAGAAAACCTAGCAAGCACACTTACTTTTCCTACATTCACACACGTGGTCCAGCGGCTGAGGAGCACACGGATCCCTTCTTTGTAGAAGTCGGCCTCTTGGACCTCCAGAAAGTGTCCACAGCAGGGGTGATTGATAAGTTTATGGCCTAAGGTAGAAGGAGATGAGTTATACAGCTCTTGTTACATGCACGTGCAGTTCAACTCTTTGAGCGAAAATGCAGAAAGTTTGATGTTAATAATATCTCCTTCTACCTTAGGCCACGAACTTATCAATCACCCGTGCTGTGGACCACTTCTACAAAGAAGGGATCTGTATGCTCCATGACTAAGTGTGTGTACAATGTCCTGTGTATGTTACTCAAAATGGTTTCTTTGGTTTGTTACGAGCAGGAATGCTTCTTTGTCGGATAAGTGCTTGTCTCGCCGTCGTTTCGCTTTAGAATGGCTGATATGGTAATTGTATTCATTTGTTAATCAATGGGGAATGTTATTGTGTCTTATGATGCTGGGAACTTGGGGGAGGGGTTTTCGATGTGAGGGGAGTCGGGAGGAAGACGCCGAGGAAGGTGGACGTGCGCTGGACTGCTCGTAAGACCACTGGGGTGGTCCCAGGTGCGACGGCCGGATGGGCCGATTGGTTCGATGATTGAGCTCCAACGAGTGCACTAAACAGACTGAACTTTGATAAGTTGGCGCCTTTTGTTTTTTTCCCATATATATATATAAACTTGATTCTCACAGCATCTGCGCGAACGGGAGGTGGGTTGCTGAGTTGCTGGAACTCCATTTCCCCTAGACATATACCAGCCTTTTGGGTAAGTGTTACATGAGGGTGGATCCAGGTGCAGAGGAGAGGTGATGGGCAGATGGAAGAGGGGAGAGTGGGAATGGTGATACAGGCTGGGAGGTGATGGGTGGATCCAGGTGAAGAGGAGAGGTGATGGAAGAGGGGAGAGTGAGAATGGTGATACAGGCTGGGAGGTGATGGGTGGATCCAGGAGGAGGAGAGGTGATGGGCAGATGGAAGAGGGGAGAGTGGGAATGGTGATACAGGCTGGGAGGTGATGGGTGGATCCAGGTGAGGAGGAGAGGTGATGGAAGAGGGGAGAGTGGGAATGGTGATACAGGCTGGGAGGTGATGGGTGGATCCAGGTGAGGAGGAGAGGTGATGGGCAGATGGAAGAGGGGAGAGTGGGAATGGTGATACAGGCTGGGAGGTGATGGGTGGATCCAGGTGAGGAGGAGAGGTGATGGGCAGATGGAAGAGGGGAGAGTGAGAATGGTGATACAGGCTGGGAGGTGATGGGTGGATCCAGGAGGAGGAGAGGTGATGGAAAAGGGGAGAGTGGGAATGGTGATACAGGCTGGGAGGTGATGGGTGGATCCAGGTGAGGAGGAGAGGTGATGGAAGAGGGGAGAGTGGGAATGGTGATACAGGCTGGGAGGTGATGGGTGGATCCAGGAGGAGGAGAGGTGATGGGCAGATGGAAGAGGGGAGAGTGGGAATGGTGATACAGGCTGGGAGGTGATGGGTGGATCCAGGTGAAGAGGAGAGGTGATGGAAGAGGGGAGAGTGAGAATGGTGATACAGGCTGGGAGGTGATGGGTGGATCCAGGAGGAGGAGAGGTGATGGACAGATGGAAGAGGGGAGATTGGGAATGGTGATACAGGCTGGGAGGTGATGGGTGGATCCAGGTGAGGAGGAGAGGTGATGGAAGAGGGGAGAGTGGGAATGGTGATACAGGCTGGGAGGTGATGGGTGGATCCAGGTGAGGAGGAGAGGTGATGGAAGAGGGGAGAGTGGGAATGGTGATACAGGCTGGGAGGTGATGGGTGGATCCAGGAGGAGGAGAGGTGATGGAAGAGGGGAGAGTGGGAATGGTGATACAGGCTGGGAGGTGATGGGTGGATCCAGGAGGAGGAGAGGTGATGGGCAGATGGAAGAGGGGAGAGTGGGAATGGTGATACAGGCTGGGAGGTGATGGGTGGATCCAGGAGGAGGAGAGGTGATGGAAGAGGGGAGAGTGGGAATGGTGATACAGGCTGGGAGGTGATGGGTGGATCCAGGTGAGGAGGAGAGGTGATGGACAGATGGAAGAGGGGAGAGTGGGAATGGTGATACAGGCTGGGAGGTGATGGGTGGATCCAGGTGAGGAGGAGAGGTGATGGAAGAGGGGAGAGTGAGAATGGTGATACAGGCTGAGAGGTGATGGGTGGATCCAGGAGGAGGAGAGGTGATGGGCAGATGGAAGAGGGGAGAGTGGGAATGGTGATACAGGCTGGGAGGTGATGGGTGGATCCAGGAGGAGGAGAGGTGATGGAAGAGGGGAGAGTGGGAATGGTGATACAGGCTGGGAGGTGATGGGTGGATCCAGGTGAGGAGGAGAGGTGATGGAAGAGGGGAGAGTGGGAATGGTGATACAGGCTGGGAGGTGATGGGTGGATCCAGGAGGAGGAGAGGTGATGGAAGAGGGGAGAGTGGGAATGGTGATACAGGCTGGGAGGTGATGGGTGGATCCAGGAGGAGGAGAGGTGATGGAAGAGGGGAGAGTGGGAATGGTGATACAGGCTGGGAGGTGATGGGTGGATCCAGGTGAGGAGGAGAGGTGATGGAAGAGGGAAGAGTGGGAATGGTGATACAGGCTGGGAGGTGATGGGTGGATCCAGGTGAGGAGGAGAGGTGATGGAAGAGGGAAGAGTGGGAATGGTGATACAGGCTGGGAGGTGATGGGTGGATCCAGGAGGAGGAGAGGTGATGGAAGAGGGGAGAGTGGGAATGGTGATACAGGCTGGGAGGTGATGGGTGGATCCAGGTGAGGAGGAGAGGTGATGGAAGAGGGGAGAGTGGGAATGGTGATACAGGCTGGGAGGTGATGGGTGGATCCAGGAGGAGGAGAGGTGATGGAAGAGGGGAGAGTGGGAATGGTGATACAGGCTGGGAGGTGATGGGTGGATCCAGGTGAGGAGGAGAGGTGATGGAAGAGGGAAGAGTGGGAATGGTGATACAGGCTGGGAGGTGATGGGTGGATCCAGGTGAGGAGGAGAGGTGATGGAAGAGGGAAGAGTGGGAATGGTGATACAGGCTGGGAGGTGATGGGTGGATCCAGGAGGAGGAGAGGTGATGGGCAGATGGAAGAGGGGAGAGTGGGAATGGTGATACAGGCTGGGAGGTGATGGGTGGATCCAGGTGAGGAGGAGAGGTGATGGAAGAGGGGAGAGTGGGAATGGTGATACAGGCTGGGAGGTGATGGGTGGATCCAGGTGAGGAGGAGAGGTGATGGAAGAGGGGAGAGTGGGAATGGTGATACAGGCTGGGAGGTGATGGGTGGATCCAGGTGAGGAGGAGAGGTGATGGAAGAGGAGAGAGTGGGAATGGTGATACAGGCTGGGAGGTGATGGGTGGATCCAGGTGAGGAGGAGAGGTGATGGAAGAGGGAAGAGTGGGAATGGTGATACAGGCTGGGAGGTGATGGGTGGATCCAGGTGAGGAGGAGAGGTGATGGAAGAGGGAAGAGTGGGAATGGTGATACAGGCTGGGAGGTGATGGGTGGATCCAGGAGGAGGAGAGGTGATGGAAGAGGGGAGAGTGGGAATGGTGATACAGGCTGGGAGGTGATGGGTGGATCCAGGTGAGGAGGAGAGGTGATGGAAGAGGGGAGAGTGGGAATGGTGATACAGGCTGGGAGGTGATGGGTGGATCCAGGAGGAGGAGAGGTGATGGAAGAGGGGAGAGTGGGAATGGTGATACAGGCTGGGAGGTGATGGGTGGATCCAGGTGAGGAGGAGAGGTGATGGAAGAGGGAAGAGTGGGAATGGTGATACAGGCTGGGAGGTGATGGGTGGATCCAGGTGAGGAGGAGAGGTGATGGAAGAGGGAAGAGTGGGAATGGTGATACAGGCTGGGAGGTGATGGGTGGATCCAGGAGGAGGAGAGGTGATGGGCAGATGGAAGAGGGGAGAGTGGGAATGGTGATACAGGCTGGGAGGTGATGGGTGGATCCAGGTGAGGAGGAGAGGTGATGGAAGAGGGGAGAGTGGGAATGGTGATACAGGCTGGGAGGTGATGGGTGGATCCAGGTGAGGAGGAGAGGTGATGGAAGAGGGGAGAGTGGGAATGGTGATACAGGCTGGGAGGTGATGGGTGGATCCAGGTGAGGAGGAGAGGTGATGGAAGAGGAGAGAGTGGGAATGGTGATACAGGCTGGGAGGTGATGGGTGGATCCAGGTGAGGAGGAGAGGTGATGGAAGAGGGAAGAGTGGGAATGGTGATACAGGCTGGGAGGTGATGGGTGGATCCAGGAGGAGGAGAGGTGATGGGCAGATGGAAGAGGGGAGAGTGGGAATGGTGATACAGGCTGGGAGGTGATGGGTGGATCCAGGTGAGGAGGAGAGGTGATGGAAGAGGGGAGAGTGGGAATGGTGATACAGGCTGGGAGGTGATGGGTGGATCCAGGTGAGGAGGAGAGGTGATGGAAGAGGAGAGAGTGGAAATGGTGATACAGGCTGGGAGGTGATGGGTGGATCCAGGTGAGGAGGAGAGGTGATGGAAGAGGGAAGAGTGGGAATGGTGATACAGGCTGGGAGGTGATGGGTGGATCCAGGTGAGGAGGAGAGGTGATAGGCAGATGGAGGAGGGGAGAGTGGTAATAGTGACTGTATGGGAGGTGATGGGTGGATCCAGGAGGAGGAGAGGTGATGGAAGAGGGAAGAGTGGGAATGGTGATACAGGCTGGGAGGTGATGGGTGGATCCAGGTGAGGAGGAGAGGTGATGGAAGAGGGGAGAGTGGGAATGGTGATACAGGCTGGGAGGTGATGGGTGGATCCAGGTGAGGAGGAGAGGTGATGGAAGAGGGGAGAGTGGGAATGGTGATACAGGCTGGGAGGTGATGGGTGGATCCAGGTGAGGAGGAGAGGTGATGGAAGAGGGGAGAGTGGGAATGGTGATACAGGCTGGGAGGTGATGGGTGGATCCAGGAGGAGGAGAGGTGATGGACGGATGGAAGAGGGGAGAGTGGGAATGGTGATACAGGCTGGGAGGTGATGGGTGGATCCAGGTGAGGAGGAGAGGTGATGGAAGAGGGGAGAGTGGGAATGGTGATACAGGCTGGGAGGTGATGGGTGGATCCAGGTGAGGAGGAGAGGTGATGGAAGAGGGGAGAGTGGGAATGGTGATACAGGCTGGGAGGTGATGGGTGGATCCAGGAGGAGGAGAGGTGATGGACAGATGGAAGAGGGGAGAGTGGGAATGGTGATACAGGCTGGGAGGTGATGGGTGGATCCAGGAGGAGGAGAGGTGATGGAAGAGGGGAGAGTGGGAATGGTGATACAGGCTGGGAGGTGATGGGTGGATCCAGGAGGAGGAGAGGTGATGGAAGAGGGGAGAGTGGGAATGGTGATACAGGCTGGGAGGTGATGGGTGGATCCAGGTGAGGAGGAGAGGTGATGGAAGAGGGGAGAGTGGGAATGGTGATACAGGCTGGGAGGTGATGGGTGGATCCAGGAGGAGGAGAGGTGATGGAAGAGGGGAGAGTGGGAATGGTGATACAGGCTGGGAGGTGATGGGTGGATCCAGGAGGAGGAGAGGTGATGGAAGAGGGGAGAGTGGGAATGGTGATACAGGCTGGGAGGTGATGGGTGGATCCAGGTGAGGAGGAGAGGTGATGGAAGAGGGGAGAGTGGGAATGGTGATACAGGCTGGGAGGTGATGGGTGGATCCAGGTGAGGAGGAGAGGTGATGGAAGAGGGGAGAGTGGGAATGGTGATACAGGCTGGGAGGTGATGGGTGGATCCAGGAGGAGGAGAGGTGATGGAAGAGGGGAGAGTGGGAATGGTGATACAGGCTGGGAGGTGATGGGTGGATCCAGGAGGAGGAGAGGTGATGGAAGAGGGAAGAGTGGGAATGGTGATACAGGCTGGGAGGTGATGGGTGGATCCAGGAGGAGGAGAGGTGATGGAAGAGGGAAGAGTGGGAATGGTGATACAGGCTGGGAGGTGATGGGTGGATCCAGGTGAGGAGAGGTGATGGACAGATGGAAGAGGGGAGAGTGGGAATGGTGATACAGGCTGGGAGGTGATGGGTGGATCCAGGTGAGGAGGAGAGGTGATGGGCAGATGGAAGAGGGGAGAGTGGGAATGGTGATACAGGCTGGGAGGTGATGGGTGGATCCAGGAGGAGGAGAGGTGATGGGCAGATGGAAGAGGGGAGAGTGGGAATGGTGATACAGGCTGGGAGGTGATGGGTGGATCCAGGAGGAGGAGAGGTGATGGGCAGATGGAAGAGGGGAGAGTGGGAATGGTGATACAGGCTGGGAGGTGATGGGTGGATCCAGGTGAGGAGGAGAGGTGATGGAAGAGGGGAGAGTGGGAATGGTGATACAGGCTGGGAGGTGATGGGTGGATCCAGGAGGAGGAGAGGTGATGGAAGAGGGGAGAGTGGGAATGGTGATACAGGCTGGGAGGTGATGGGTGGATCCAGGTGAGGAGGAGAGGTGATGGAAGAGGGGAGAGTGGGAATGGTGATACAGGCTGGGAGGTGATGGGTGGATCCAGGTGAGGAGGAGAGGTGATGGAAGAGGGGAGAGTGGGAATGGTGATACAGGCTGGGAGGTGATGGGTGGATCCAGGAGGAGGAGAGGTGATGGAAGAGGGGAGAGTGGGAATGGTGATACAGGCTGGGAGGTGATGGGTGGATCCAGGAGGAGGAGAGGTGATGGAAGAGGGGAGAGTGGGAATGGTGATACAGGCTGGGAGGTGATGGGTGGATCCAGGAGGAGGAGAGGTGATGGAAGAGGGGAGAGTGGGAATGGTGATACAGGCTGGGAGGTGATGGGTGGATCCAGGAGGAGGAGAGGTGATGGAAGAGGGGAGAGTGGGAATGGTGATACAGGCTGGGAGGTGATGGGTGGATCCAGGTGAGGAGGAGAGGTGATGGAAGAGGGGAGAGTGGGAATGGTGATACAGGCTGGGAGGTGATGGGTGGATCCAGGTGAGGAGGAGAGGTGATGGAAGAGGGGAGAGTGGGAATGGTGATACAGGCTGGGAGGTGATGGGTGGATCCAGGAGGAGGAGAGGTGATGGAAGAGGGGAGAGTGGGAATGGTGATACAGGCTGGGAGGTGATGGGTGGATCCAGGAGGAGGAGAGGTGATGGAAGAGGGGAGAGTGGGAATGGTGATACAGGCTGGGAGGTGAACTGATCAATCACCCCTGTAGCTCAGTCTATATGTTTTTCAGAAAAGTTGTTAAAATCAGCATCTCTACAAATGTCATCAATTACTGGCAGTGACAACACAGTGACTATACATTACATAAGGTGTTCTTCTGTTTTCATGTTCTGTTTCCCATTTATATCTCATATATCACCACTTATACAGACATTTAAACCACCTTGGCAGCAGGTGCGTTTTCCACCAGCAATGTTAGTGCGATTTTTTTCTGTGGTGGTGTGATAGTCCTGCACAACAGAGGGGAGAGAAGAGTAGAGTAGATTTAGATCTGGAGGAGCTGAATCACTTTGATTCAGGATGGACAGCCATTAGATTCAGATTCAGATTCAGTTTACTGTCATTTAGAAACCACAAATGCAATGCAGATAAAAAATGAGACAACGTTCCCCCAGAATGATATCACAAAAGCACACGACAAAACAGACTACACCAGAAAATCCACATAATGTTTGGCAATCCCCAATCCAGAGTCCAGAGAGGCTGCTGCGTATTAATATCGCGCTACCATCTTAGCGCGTTCCCCGGAAAGGAGCTCCAATCCCACCTGACAAAAACAAGACCAAAAACTAAAGCTACAAGACCTGCACAAAACCACATAGTCACAACAGTGCAAACAATAGCATAATTGATAAAAAAAAACAGACCACGGGCAGTGTAAAAATAGTCCAAAGATGTTTAAGGACTATAGGTTCAAACAAACCACCACACAGTTTCCGCAAGTCCCCAGGGTCCCGACCGACTCGCCATCCCACGCAGGCGGCCGAAGGGAATACCCCCGCTATGGACTTCCATGGCGCTGCCTGACTCAGCCTCGCAGATGCAGCACACAACGAAAGCGACCTGACCACAGCGGACCCCGAGTCCGTCGAACCTCCAAGCCGACGACCATCCCCTCCGGCACGGCTTCTCCGAGCACCACCCTCTGCCGAGCGTGTTAAGACGGCCCTGCCAACGGCCATCGGCAACGCAACCCCAGGACTGGGGGCCTGTTCTTCCCAGCAGAGTCCCGGACCTCACAGCTGCAGCAGCAACGAAGAAGGTCTTCCTGGAGATTTCCCGATGTTCCTCCGTGCTCCCACGTCCGTTTTCAATCGATTATGATTGTGCACGGCACCCCACTTCACAAATAACAGATAATCAGCTCCGGAGTGGCCGCTGCAAGCTGCGTCGCGCCGCCATCTTGGAAATGTCAAAGAATCTACAAAGAAGCTGTGGATCTTACATCAAAAGAAGGTGACGACTATTTAGTTAGTCCTCAAGACTATGGATCCTGGAAAACAGTACTTGAGGCAGCCAAAGTGAGAAACTATTTTAGACGTTGCTAAAGAACTTGGAGAAGAAGAAGTCCCATGAATCTACTCTCACCGAAAGTGCCGAAGCCCCTTCACCGTGAAGAGAGAGACTTGGAGACTCCGAAAAGGAAATCATTACTGATGAAGCTGGTGAGAATCCCTCTGCATCAAAAAGGCCAAGTAGGAGATCTTCATCAGAAGCGAGGCTGTGTGATCAAGTCTGCAGTTTCTGTGACGAGGTGAGATTTCTGAGGGGCTTACACAAGCTGTACGACTCGGAGCTGATCAAACGCTACGGGACGCGCCACCCAAAAGGAAGATGAAAAGATTCTAGCGGTCACAAGCAGAGACGGGGTTGCTGCAGAGGCCCACAATCATGTTTCATGCTACAAGGATTAGACCAGAATCAAGAAAAAGGAACCGGAGTACAAAGAGAATGACGATGAGACGGATGCTGATGAACCGTGTAAAAGCATTGAAAGGGAAGCCTATAAAGACCTTTTCAAGTGGATCTGAACTGGCACCATACCCAGCAAGATGATTGTACAAGTCACTTCTTTGGGCACGAAACTTGAATCTTTCATGCTATCTGCTGGAGCTACACTCCTGCAAGATTCTACAAGGAAGCTGGAATCGGAGCTGGGCAATTCAGTAGCTATGTTTCCAGATGACAAAGGAAAATTGCTAATGGTTCCTGAACGTGTATCATTACGGGACGTTGCCTCGGAAAGTCGAACTCTACAGAGGGAACGCAAAGTTTGGAGGGCCAAGGCAGCCAATCTCGACAAGGTCATAGACCAGGCTTCATCGCATTGTCCTGGGCCCTGTCCACACCAGAAGGACTGCTGAGAAAGACAAATAAAGCTACTTTAGCCACAACCTTGCAGAAAAATGTAGCAGTAGAAGAGCAACTCCCAGGAAACTCTGCTACAGTGGTTGATGGAATGAACTTGGTCCAAAGAGTGAAAGGTGACCAAGTTACTTTCAGAGACGTTGCCACGACAATTCTGGGTATGGCTCTGAGGGAGGGCAGTCAGAGTAGCAGAATAGAAGTTGTGTTGGACACATACAAGGAGAACTCTATCAAGAATAGTGAAAGATCTCTACAGGGTGAAGAGCCTGGTCATGAGTTGCAAGGTATCACAGGCACACAGATGGTGCGGCAGTGGAGGAGTTTCCTGACCAAAGTCAGTAACAAAAATAGTCTCTTTAGCTTCATAGTCCATGAAGGGAGGAAGGCGGATTACAGAGCAAAGCTACAGGAGAAGATTCTGTAAGCAACTGTGAATGACAAATGTTACAGAATCTCATCTCAAGACAGTGAGGAGGCGTCAGGTCTTCAGTGTCAACAACAAGAAGCAGATGGCCGCCTACTTCTCCACACTGCGCAAGCCACGAGAGAGGGATACCGATCTCTAGTGATCTGCTCAGAAGACACGGATGTCTTTTTCATGTCTTTAGCATTTTGTGACAAGATTGAGACCCCACTGTTCCAGAAGTGTGGCACTAGAACCCGTACAAGGCTTGTAGACATCAGGAAGGTTGCTGCCACTGTTGGCACGGAGGTTTGTAGGGCTCTCATTGGGTTGCACGCGTATACAGGATGTGACACTGTAAGGGCTTTTGCAGGCAAAGGGAAGACAAGTGCCTAAAACTTCTGACCAGCAACAGGGAAACTCAGGACACATTCTTAGAGTTGGGTCGGGAGTGGGACCTCTCCCCAGAACCGATGGACAAACTGGGGGCATTTACATGTCTCCTGTATGCCCCAAAAGCATCAACCACCAAGGTCAATGAGCTCTGTGCCAAAAAAAAGGTGAAATCAAAAGTCATCAACTCCCACCATGCAAGGACTGCTTCTCTTCTTTTTACAATATTTTTATTCAGAAGAAAAAAAACAAGATTTACAGGGTGCAACACATAGATACATCTCAACATAACTTGTGTACATTCATATATTGTAATGAAATTGATCAAAATGGTATAGCATAACACATAAAGGTATACCACTGTTTAATCAAGATAGGTCGTACATCATAAAAGAAATTTTTTATATTAAAAAAAGTCAACCCCCCCCCCCCCCACCAACTACAAAAGAAAAAAGCTGATGGATGACAATGGATAATTAGAAAAAAAAGACATATTCACTTAAGGAGAGAAGATAAAAATATACATAGAAGTCTGTGCACTGTTAAACTTTATCAATTGGGAAAGTAATTGCTTAAGGACTGCTTAATAAAACATGCACAGCGAGCCCACTACCAGGCTGGTGTATGGAGAAGATGTTTGGAGAAGGACCCACAAGGGCCAAGCCCTGTTGGCCGAGGATGGAAGATGGAGAGAGAAGAGGAAGCTGAACAGTTGGTGGTGCACTGGATGGAAGGCCGGCCAGCACCCGATACCATCCTGGATCTACTGGCCTGTAACTGTCCAATAAACTGTTCACTCCCAAGATGTACGTGTGTTGCAAATGGCCTCAGGTGTACTGACATGTATAAACTGGCAGACTGTGAGAACCAGGCGTCCACCTCAGAGAGTGTGGAAAGTTCAGATGAAGATGTGGAAGACATGGAACCATAGAACCACAGAACACTACAGGCCCTTCAGCCGTCCATGTTGTGCTGACCCATATAATCCTTAAAAAAAATACTAAACCCACTCTACCCCATAACCCTCTATTTTTCTTTCATCCATGTGCCCGTCCAAGAGGCTCTTGAACACCCCTAATGTTTTAGCCTCCACCACCATCTCTGGCAAGTCATTCCAGGCACCCACAACCCTCCGTGTAAAAAAAACTTACCCCTGATGTCTTCCCTTAACTTTGTGCATATGCCCTCTGGTGTTTGCTATTGGTTCCCTGGGAAACAGGTACTGACTATCCACCCTATCTATGCCTCCCATAATCTTGTAGACCTCTATCAAGTCCCATCTCATTCTCCTACGCTCCAAAGGGAAAAGTCCCAGCTCTGCTAACTTGGAAGACTTGGAAAATTATTATGATTATTAACAGGTTATGAAAGTAGGGAGAACAAAGTGTGGAAAGCAGTCTTTGATTATATATATTCATTTTACAACCAAATGGGGCCTAGGTTATGGCCGTGTGGAACCCCACATTTGAATGATCGTACTGTAATGACAAAAGCTTAAGATTGTTTTGATGTGATACAATATGGAAAGTATCATGACATTGATAAAACTCCAGAAATCTCTCCAAATGAGGTTTCCTTTACCTTTTGGGTGGGTGGGCTGACATTTTCTGCTGTACTGATGTTAATATGGAATATATTCAAAAAGTGACCACTTATTTGAAGTGATGAAGCTAACGCCGGCGCAGTGCTATCACATATTTTCTAACTCTGGAGATGCACACCTTGCCAAAAGGTCACTGCGAGCGCTCTTCCCCTCGGACGGTACCGACCGACCCTGCTGGCTCACGGACCAACAGGCAAAGCCTGTGGATGACGCGGAGATGGGTGGAGGGGTAGGCGGCGCTGAGGAAGCAATGCGATTGAAGCGGGACTCAGACGAATTGGAAGACTGGGCGAAGATGAATGGCCAATGGAATGCAGTGTTGGGAAATGCCTGATAAAGGGACAATTGCGCGGACTGTTACCTAAAGGGGGAGAAGGTTCTGACATCGGAGGTGCAGAGGGACCTGGGAGTCCTCGTGCTAGACTCCCGGAAGGTTAACGTCGGCATTTATTTCAAGGGGGACAGAATATAAAAGCCAGGAGATAATGCTGAGGTCAGGCTTCACTTGGAGAATTGCCAACGGCCTTGGGCCTCCATATGGCAGGAAGGGTGTGTTGTTGTTGGAGAGAGTCCAGAGGATGATCACGAACATGATTCTGTGAAGGAAGGGGTTAACGTGCGAGGAGCGTTTGGCAGCGTTGGGCCTGGACTCACTGGAATTTAGGAGAATGCGGGGGGCATCTCACTGAAACCCACCGAATGTTGGAAGGACAAGGTCGGGTGCATGTGGGGAGGATGTTTCCTCTGGTGGTGGGCGGGGGGGCGGGGGGGCGGGGGGGGGTTACCCGGAACTGGAGGGCAGGCAGCCTCAAACCTCAGGGGCGACCTTTTAGAACAGAGGTGAGGTGGAATTTTTTTGGCCAGAGAGCAGTGAATCTGTGGAACGCTCAGCCACAGGCTGCGGAGGGACCAAGTCTGTGGGTGTGTTTAAAGCTGGTTGATCATTTCCTGATCAGTCGGGGCTTCAAGGTTTACGGTAGGTGCATGGACCTGCAAAGAGAGCACATAGTTACCGTGGACTAGATTTTGCATCTAGACTCGCAGGCCAGGTCAGTGCGATACGGAGAGCGAGCTGTTCCCCGTGTAGCAGGCTCCCCCTCTCCACGCAGACGACGAACCCAGAGGAACGGCAGAGACCGATACGGTCCGGCACCAGGAGTCGCCGGTCAGTGTCGAACTCGACGTCGGACTGTCTCAGGGACTCCAGCTCCGGATTCCCCCCTCGGGGTTCACTCCCGGAGCCTCCCCCGCGAGCGGGTACGGCGGAGGTTTGAGATCAGAGTTTTCCCTCCCCCGGATGAGCCGCCGACCGCGGCCCGACGAGCCCCGTCCGCCCGGAGCGACTGGTTTTGAGGCACCGGTGACCCGCCTTTGCCCCCTTTCCCCTGTCAGTGGAAACGGTTCCGCCGGGTTTAGTAGCTGAGCCTCACGGGAAGGCCGGGAGCCGGACTGGGTTGTCAGAGGCTGTTTGAGACGCACACAGTTGAGAGCATTTAATAGGAAGTGGGAGCTCGTCCTCTCTAAATGCCCGGCTAAGGAACCACAACTATAAAGGAGAGCAAAATAATTGTTACTCCAGGCTAGATGCAGCACAAAAATCCACAATAAGATAAAGATCACAATAATAATAAGAAACACAATAAATATAAATACATCAGATAGCTGAAACACACAGATTGATTGTCTGTCCATAAAGTGACTCTGGGCACAGGAGTGTCTGTACAGAAGGTGACTCCGACAGGAAATGATAAAGTAGTGGGGGTTGGGGGTGTGGAGGGGTGGGTCAGTGGGTGATTGGGTGTGTGGAGAGGTGGGTCAGTGGGTGGTTGAGGGTGTGGAGGGTTGGGGGTGTGGAGGGGTGGGTCAGTGGGTGGTTGGCGGTGTGGAGGGTTGGGTCAGTGGGTGATTGGGCGTGTGGAGAGGTGGGTCAGTGGGTGATTGGGTGTGTGGAGAGGTGGGTCAGTGGGTGATTGGGGGTGTGGAGGGGTGGGTCAGTGGGTGATTGGGGGTGTGGAGGGGCGGGTCAGTGGGTGGTTGGGTGTGTGGAGAGGTGGGTCAGTGGGTGATTGGGGGTGTGGAGGGGTGGGTCAGTGGGTGATTGGGGGTGTGGAGGGGCGGGTCAGTGGGTGGTTGGGGTTGTGGAGGGGGGTGTCAGTGGGTGATTGGGGGTGTGGAGGGGCGGGTCAGTGGGTGATTGGGGGTGTGGAGGGGTGGGTCAGTGGGTGATTGGGGGTGTGGAGGGGTGGGTCAGTGGGTGGTTGAGGGTGTGGAGGGGTGGGTCAGTGGGTGATTGGGGGTGTGGAGGGGTGGGTCAGTGGGTGATTGGGGGTGTGGAGGGGTGGGTCAGTGGGTGATTGGGGGTGTGGAGGGGTGGGTCAGTGGGTGGTTGGGAGTGTGGAGGGTGGGTCAGTGGGTGATTGGGGGTGTGGAGGGGTGGGTCAGTGGGTGATTGGGGGTGTGGAGGGGTGGGTCAGTGGGTGATTGGGGGAGTGGAGGGGTGGGTCAGTGGGTGATTGGGGGTGTGGAGGGGTGGGGTCAGTGGGTGATTGGGGGTGTGGAGGGGTGGGTCAGGGGGCGATTGGGGGTGTGGAGGGATGGGTCAGTGGGTGATTGGGGGTGTGGAGGGGTGGGTCAGTGGGTGATTGGGGGTGTGGAGGGGTGGGTCAGTGGGTGATTGGGTGTGTGGAGGGGTGGGTCAGTGGGTGATTGGGGGTGTGGAGGGGTGGGACATTGGGTGATCGGGGGTGTGGAGGAGTGGGTCAGTGGGTGATTGGGGGTGTGGAGGGGTGGGTCAGTGGGTGATTGGGTGTGTGGAGAGGTGGGTCAGTGGGTGATTGGGGGTGTGGAGGGGTGGGTCAGTGGGTGATTGGGGGTGTGGAGGGGCGGGTCAGTGGGTGGTTGGGTGTGTGGAGAGGTGGGTCAGTGGGTGATTGGGGGTGTGGAGGGGTGGGTCAGTGGGTGATTGGGGGTGTGGAGGGGTGGGTCAGTGGGTGATTGGGAGTGTGGAGGAGTGGGTCAGTGGGTGATCGGGGGTGTGGAAGGGTGGGTCAGTGGGCGGCTGGGGGTGTGGAGGGGTGGGTCAGTGGGTGATTGAGGGTGTGGAAGGGTGGGTCAGTGGGCGGCTGGGGGTGTGGAGGGGTGGGTCAGTGGGTGATTGGGTGTGTGGAGGGGTGGGTCAGTGGGTGATTGGGGGTGTGGAGGGGTGGGACATTGGGTGATCGGGGGTGTGGAGGAGTGGGTCAGTGGGTGATTGGGGGTGTGGAGGGGTGGGTCAGTGGGTGATTGGGTGTGTGGAGAGGTGGGTCAGTGGGTGATTGGGGGTGTGGAGGGGTGGGTCAGTGGGTGATTGGGGGTGTGGAGGGGCGGGTCAGTGGGTGGTTGGGTGTGTGGAGAGGTGGGTCAGTGGGTGATTGGGGGTGTGGAGGGGTGGGTCAGTGGGTGATTGGGGGTGTGGAGGGGCGGGTGGGTGGTTGGGGTTGTGGAGGGGGGTGTCAGTGGGTGATTGGGGGTGTGGAGGGGCGGGTCAGTGGGTGATTGGGGGTGTGGAGGGGTGGGTCAGTGGGTGATTGGGGGTGTGGAGGGGTGGGTCAGTGGGTGGTTGAGGGTGTGGAGGGGTGGGTCAGTGGGTGATTGGGGGTGTGGAGGGGTGGGTCAGTGGGTGATTGGGGGTGTGGAGGGGTGGGTCAGTGGGTGATTGGGGGTGTGGAGGGGTGGGTCAGTGGGTGGTTGGGAGTGTGGAGGGTGGGTCAGTGGGTGATTGGGGGTGTGGAGGGGTGGGTCAGTGGGTGATTGGGGGTGTGGAGGGGTGGGTCAGTGGGTGATTGGGGGAGTGGAGGGGTGGGTCAGTGGGTGATTGGGGGTGTGGAGGGGTGGGGTCAGTGGGTGATTGGGGGTGTGGAGGGGTGGGTCAGGGGGCGATTGGGGGTGTGGAGGGGTGGGTCAGTGGGTGATTGGGGGTGTGGAGGGGTGGGTCAGTGGGTGATTGGGGGTGTGGAGGGGTGGGTCAGTGGGTGATTGGGTGTGTGGAGGGGTGGGTCAGTGGGTGATTGGGGGTGTGGAGGGGTGGGACATTGGGTGATCGGGGGTGTGGAGGAGTGGGTCAGTGGGTGATTGGGGGTGTGGAGGGGTGGGTCAGTGGGTGATTGGGGGTGTAGAGGGGTGGGTCGGTGGGTGATTGGGTGTGTGGAGGGGTGGGTCGGTGGGTGATTGGGGGTGTGGAGGGGTGGGTCAGTGGGTGGTTGGGGGTGTGGAGGGGTGGGTCAGGGGGTGATTGGGGGTGTGGAGGGGTGGGTCAGTGGGTGGATGGGTGTGTGGAGGGGTGGGTCTGTGGGTGATTAGGGGTGTGGAGGGGTGGGTCAGTGGGTGATTGGGGGTGTGGAGGGTTGGGTCAGTGGGTGATTGGGGGTGTGGAGGGGTGGGTCAGTGGGTGGTTGGGGTGTGTGGAGGGGTGGGTCTGTGGGTGATTGGGGGTGTGGAGGGTTCGGTCTGGGTGATTGGGGGTGTGGAGGGGTGGGTCAGTGGGTGGTTGGGGGTGTGGAGGGTGGGTCAGTGGGTGATTGGGGGTGTGGAGGGTTCGGTCTGGGTGATTGGGGGTGAGGAGGGGTGGGTCAGTAGGTGATTGGGGGTGTGGAGGGGTGGGTCAGTGGGTGGTTGGGGGTGTGTAGGGGTGGGTCAGTGGGTGGTTGGGGGTGTGTAGGGGTGGGTCAGTGGGTAGTTGGGTGTGTGGAGGGGTGGGTCAGTGGGTGGTTGGGGGTGTGGAGGGTTGGGTCAGTGGGTGATTGGGGGTGTGGAGGGGTGGGTCAGTGGGTGGTTGGCGGTGTGGAGGGTTGGGTCAGTGGGTGATTGGGCGTGTGGAGAGGTGGGTCAGTGGGTGATTGGGTGTGTGGAGAGGTGGGTCAGTGGGTGATTGGGGGTGTGGAGGGGTGGGTCAGTGGGTGATTGGGGGTGTGGAGGGGCGGGTCAGTGGGTGGTTGGGTGTGTGGAGAGGTGGGTCAGTGGGTGATTGGGGGTGTGGAGGGGTGGGTCAGTGGGTGATTGGGGGTGTGGAGGGGCGGGTCAGTGGGTGGTTGGGGTTGTGGAGGGGGGTGTCAGTGGGTGATTGGGGGTGTGGAGGGGCGGGTCAGTGGGTGATTGGGGGTGTGGAGGGGTGGGTCAGTGGGTGATTGGGGGTGTGGAGGGGTGGGTCAGTGGGTGGTTGAGGGTGTGGAGGGGTGGGTCAGTGGGTGATTGGGGGTGTGGAGGGGTGGGTCAGTGGGTGATTGGGGGTGTGGAGGGGTGGGTCAGTGGGTGATTGGGGGAGTGGAGGGGTGGGTCAGTGGGTGATTGGGGGTGTGGAGGGGTGGGGTCAGTGGGTGATTGGGGGTGTGGAGGGGTGGGTCAGTGGGTGGTTGAGGGTGTGGAGGGGTGGGTCAGTGGGTGATTGGGGGTGTGGAGGGGTGGGTCAGTGGGTGATTGGGGGTGTGGAGGGGTGGGTCAGTGGGTGATTGGGGGAGTGGAGGGGTGGGTCAGTGGGTGATTGGGGGTGTGGAGGGGTGGGGTCAGTGGGTGATTGGGGGTGTGGAGGGGTGGGTCAGGGGGCGATTGGGGGTGTGGAGGGATGGGTCAGTGGGTGATTGGGGGTGTGGAGGGGTGGGTCAGTGGGTGATTGGGGGTGTGGAGGGGTGGGTCAGTGGGTGGTTGAGGGTGTGGAGGGGTGGGTCAGTGGGTGATTGGGGGTGTGGAGGGGTGGGTCAGTGGGTGATTGGGGGTGTGGAGGGGTGGGTCAGTGGGTGATTGGGGGTGTGGAGGGGTGGGTCAGTGGGTGGTTGGGAGTGTGGAGGGTGGGTCAGTGGGTGATTGGGGGTGTGGAGGGGTGGGTCAGTGGGTGATTGGGGGTGTGGAGGGGTGGGTCAGTGGGTGATTGGGGGAGTGGAGGGGTGGGTCAGTGGGTGATTGGGGGTGTGGAGGGGTGGGGTCAGTGGGTGATTGGGGGTGTGGAGGGGTGGGTCAGGGGGCGATTGGGGGTGTGGAGGGATGGGTCAGTGGGTGATTGGGGGTGTGGAGGGGTGGGTCAGTGGGTGATTGGGGGTGTGGAGGGGTGGGTCAGTGGGTGATTGGGTGTGTGGAGGGGTGGGTCAGTGGGTGATTGGGGGTGTGAGGGGTGGGACATTGGGTGATCGGGGGTGTGGAGGAGTGGGTCAGTGGGTGATTGGGGGTGTGGAGGGGTGGGTCAGTGGGTGATTGGGGGTGTAGAGGGGTGGGTCAGTGGGTGATTGGGTGTGTGGAGGGGTGGGTCGGTGGGTGATTGGGGGTGTGGAGGGGTGGGTCAGTGGGTGGTTGGGGGTGTGGAGGGGTGGGTCAGTGGGTGATTGGGTGTGTGGAGGGGTGGGTCTGTGGGTGATTAGGGGTGTGGAGGGGTGGGTCAGTGGGTGATTGGGGGTGTGGAGGGTTGGGTCAGTGGGTGATTGGGGGTGTGGAGGGGTGGGTCAGTGGGTGGTTGGGGTGTGTGGAGGGGTGGGTCTGTGGGTGATTGGGGGTGTGGAGGGTTCGGTCTGGGTGATTGGGGGTGTGGAGGGGTGGGTCAGTGGGTGGTTGGGGGTGTGGAGGGTGGGTCAGTGGGTGATTGGGGGTGTGGAGGGTTCGGTCTGGGTGATTGGGGGTGAGGAGGGGTGGGTCAGTAGGTGATTGGGGGTGTGGAGGGGTGGGTCAGTGGGTGGTTGGGGGTGTGTAGGGGTGGGTCAGTGGGTGGTTGGGGGTGTGTAGGGGTGGGTCAGTGGGTAGTTGGGTGTGTGGAGGGGTGGGTCAGTGGGTGGTTGGGGGTGTGGAGGGTTGGGTCAGTGGGTGATTGGGGGTGTGGAGGGGTGGGTCAGTGGGTGGTTGGCGGTGTGGAGGGTTGGGTCAGTGGGTGATTGGGCGTGTGGAGAGGTGGGTCAGTGGGTGATTGGGTGTGTGGAGAGGTGGGTCAGTGGGTGATTGGGGGTGTGGAGGGGTGGGTCAGTGGGTGATTGGGGGTGTGGAGGGGCGGGTCAGTGGGTGGTTGGGTGTGTGGAGAGGTGGGTCAGTGGGTGATTGGGGGTGTGGAGGGGTGGGTCAGTGGGTGATTGGGGGTGTGGAGGGGCGGGTCAGTGGGTGGTTGGGGTTGTGGAGGGGGGTGTCAGTGGGTGATTGGGGGTGTGGAGGGGCGGGTCAGTGGGTGATTGGGGGTGTGGAGGGGTGGGTCAGTGGGTGATTGGGGGTGTGGAGGGGTGGGTCAGTGGGTGGTTGAGGGTGTGGAGGGGTGGGTCAGTGGGTGATTGGGGGTGTGGAGGGGTGGGTCAGTGGGTGATTGGGGGTGTGGAGGGGTGGGTCAGTGGGTGATTGGGGGTGTGGAGGGGTGGGTCAGTGGGTGGTTGGGAGTGTGGAGGGTGGGTCAGTGGGTGATTGGGGGTGTGGAGGGGTGGGTCAGTGGGTGATTGGGGGTGTGGAGGGGTGGGTCAGTGGGTGATTGGGGGAGTGGAGGGGTGGGTCAGTGGGTGATTGGGGGTGTGGAGGGGTGGGGTCAGTGGGTGATTGGGGGTGTGGAGGGGTGGGTCAGGGGGCGATTGGGGGTGTGGAGGGATGGGTCAGTGGGTGATTGGGGGTGTGGAGGGGTGGGTCAGTGGGTGATTGGGGGTGTGGAGGGGTGGGTCAGTGGGTGATTGGGTGTGTGGAGGGGTGGGTCAGTGGGTGATTGGGGGTGTGGAGGGGTGGGACATTGGGTGATCGGGGGTGTGGAGGAGTGGGTCAGTGGGTGATTGGGGGTGTGGAGGGGTGGGTCAGTGGGTGATTGGGGGTGTAGAGGGGTGGGTCAGTGGGTGATTGGGTGTGTGGAGGGGTGGGTCGGTGGGTGATTGGGGGTGTGGAGGGGTGGGTCAGTGGGTGGTTGGGGGTGTGGAGGGGTGGGTCAGGGGGTGATTGGGGGTGTGGAGGGGTGGGTCAGTGGGTGGATGGGTGTGTGGAGGGGTGGGTCTGTGGGTGATTAGGGGTGTGGAGGGGTGGGTCAGTGGGTGATTGGGGGTGTGGAGGGTTGGGTCAGTGGGTGATTGGGGGTGTGGAGGGGTGGGTCAGTGGGTGGTTGGGGTGTGTGGAGGGGTGGGTCTGTGGGTGATTGGGGGTGTGGAGGGTTCGGTCTGGGTGATTGGGGGTGTGGAGGGGTGGGTCAGTGGGTGGTTGGGGGTGTGGAGGGTGGGTCAGTGGGTGATTGGGGGTGTGGAGGGTTCGGTCTGGGTGATTGGGGGTGAGGAGGGGTGGGTCAGTAGGTGATTGGGGGTGTGGAGGGGTGGGTCAGTGGGTGGTTGGGGGTGTGTAGGGGTGGGTCAGTGGGTGGTTGGGGGTGTGTAGGGGTGGGTCAGTGGGTGGTTGGGTGTGTGGAGGGGTGGGTCAGTGGGTGGTTGGGGGTGTGGAGGGGTGGGTCTGGGTGATTGGGGGTGTGGAGGGGTGGTTCAGTGAGCGGTTGGGGGTGTGGAGGGGTGGGTCAGTGAGTAGGGGGTGTGGAGGGGTGGGTCAGTGGGTGGTTGGGTGTGTGGAGGGTTGGGTCAGTGGGTGATTGGGGGTGTGGAGGGGTGGGTCAGTGGGTGTCTGTGGGTGTGGTGAGGTGGGTCAGTGGGTGATTGGGGGTGTGGAGGGGTAGGTTAGTGGGTGGTTGGGGGTATGGAGGGGTGAGTCAGTGGATAATTGGGAGTGTGGAGGAGTGGGTCAGTTAGTGATTGGGGCTGAGGAGGGGTGGGTCAGTGGGTGGTTGGGGTGTGGAGGGGTGGGTCAGTGGGTGATTGGGGGTGTGGAGGGGTGGGTCAGTGGGTGGTTGGGTGTGTGGAGGGGTGTGTCAGTGGGTGGAGGTGTTGATCGGACTCACTGCTTGGGGAAAGTCACTGTTTTTTAGTCTGGTGGGTCCTGGTGTGGATGCTACGTAGCCCCCTCACCGACGGGAGTGGGACAGACTGTCCATGAGCAGGGTGGGTGGGATCCTTCACGGTCCCGGTGTGGATGCTACATAGCCCCCTCCCCGACGGGAGTGGGACGGACAGTCCGTGAGCAGGGTGGGTGGGATCCTTCATGGTCCCGGTGTGGATGCTACGTAGCCCCCTCCCCGACGGGAGTGGGACGGACAGTCCGGGAGCAGGGTGGGTGGGATCCTTCACGGTCCCGGTGTGGATGCTACGTAGCCCCCTCCCCGACGGGAGTGGGATGGACAGTCCGTGAGCAGGGTGGGTGGGATCCCTCACGGTCCCGGTGTGGATGCTACGTAGCCCCCTCCCCAACGGGAGTGGGACGGACAGTCCGTGAGCAGGGTGGGTGGGATCCTTCACGGTCCTGGTGTGGATGCTACGTAGCCCCCTCCCTGACGGGAGTGGGACGGACAGTCCGTGAGCAGGGTGGGTGGGATCCTTCACGGTCCTGGTGTGGATGCTACGTAGCCTCCTCCCCGACGGGAGTGGGACAGACTGTCCGTGAGCAGGGTGGGTGGGATCCCTCATGGTCCCGGTGTGGATGCTACGTAGCCCCCTCCCCGACGGGAGTGGGACAGACAGTCCGTGAGCAGGGTGGGTGGGATCTTTCACGGTCCCGGTGTGGATGCTACGTAGCCCCCTCCCCGACGGGAGTGGGACAGACTGTCCGTGAGCAGGGTGGGTGGGATCCCTCATGGTCCCGGTGTGGATGCTACGTAGCCCCCTCCCCGACGGGAGTGGGACAGACAGTCCGTGAGCAGGGTGGGTGGGATCTTTCACGGTCCCGGTGTGGATGCTACGTAGCCCCCTCCCCGACGGGAGTGGGACAGACAGTCCGTGAGCAGGGTGGGTGGGATCCTTCACGGTCCCGGTGTGGATGCTACGTAGCCCCCTCCCCGATAGGAGTGGGACAGACAGATCGTGAGCAGGGTGGGTGGGATCCTTCACGATGTGACTGGGCCTTATCCTTTCTGTATTTATACCTACTCAAAGTGCAAAGTAAATTTATGATCAAAATATATATGTGTCACCATGTACACACACACACTCACACACACACACACACACACACACACACTCACACACACTCACAGACACACACTCACAGACACACACTCACAGACACACACTCACACACACACACTCACACACACACACACACTCACACACACACTCACACACATACACAGACACAGACACACACACTCACACACACAGACACACACACAGACACACACACACTCACACACAAACACACACTCACACACACACACTCACACACACACTCACACACACACACTCACACACACACACTCACACACACACTCACAGACACACACACACACTCACACACACACTCACACACACATACACAGACACAGACACACACACTCACACACACAGACACACACACAGACACACACACACACTCACACACAAACACACACTCAAACACACACTCACTCACACACACACACAGACACACACACACTCACAGACACACACACACACTCACACACACTCACACACACACATACACAGACACATACACACACTCACACATACACACACTCACACACACAGACTCACAGACACACACACTCACACACACACAGACACACACACACTCACACACACACTC